>NC_084551.2:29032500-29052500 GCF_033978685.3 Nerophis lumbriciformis | reverse complement strand
CAAACTACTTATCTCTGGAAGACGCCTGACAGAGATGTTTGCAGGCCGATATTGTCATCTAGTGGCATGTTATAGTTACTGCTGTCGCTCTGCAGGAGAACATCGTGAGCTTTGTGGTCGTTTCCACAGCATTTTCTGTTTAGGAATTGATTTAGTGAAATAAAAACAATATACATCTTCGGCGCAGTAAAAGCGTGACATACGTTGGCAAGCATTTTCTGGTTGTTTTCATGTTAGTCATTAAAGGAGACTTACAATGATTTTACTCTTAAAACACTTCCTTGTGGTCTATCCATCCATCCATCATCCATTTTCTACCACTTGTCCCTGTCGGGGTCACAGCGGGGGGTTGGAGCCCATCCCAGCAACACTCAGATAATATGTATTGGATATGCTTTGATGTACATTTTGCTTCACAGTCATTTTTATTACCCGTTTTTTGAGTCTGTCTGCAAGATGTTAATTTCTGGAGGTGTTCCCAGATTGCAAATGAAACCACGCCCCACCCTCTCCAAAAGTACCATAATTTATCTTTTGAAAATTTACACTGTTTATACATATAGATCCTCAAGCCTTTTTTTTTCCAGACACAGTCGAAAATAAACTTTATAAAAATTACATTGATTCACCCGGTCACAACATTAGGTACACCTGCACACTCTCCGATTCAGAGTTGCATAAAAGATAGCTGCTTTTAGCAGCATGTTTGTCACTGCATGTCGCATGCCCCTGTCATTACGCACATGCCAATATTATAAAAACATATTACTTATCTTGTGTTTTTTTTGTGTTTCCTCACAGCCTGAAGCAGAGGGGAGACAATCCTTCCCCTCCAGCCGAGAGCTTGGCTTAATGTCCGAATAAATACGTCCTCCTCGTGGGGACATTACAACATAGCCAGACTGCAAAACCCCGCAAACAGAGCCATCCAAAACTGTGTGCAAGTTCACATCAAAATGCATGAACCTTATGATTTAATGCTTTGACATTGTTTGACACGATTATCCAAAATTTTAACAACATCTGTAAGGGCATGGCTTCACGAAAACGTTTGTTTTTCGTTTTTGTTTTGCGTTAAAAAATAAATGTGTCCCCACAGTGTCCTTTCAATAGTGAGTCACATTCAGGTGGAAACGTTTCCAAAATAAGGATGATGTGATACAGTGCCTCGCCATAAGTGGCACTGTAGGCAATAAAAGTCACCAGAACCACCAAAACTATAGAAGAAACCGATACACACTCAAAGTTAGATATAAAGGTTGTTGGGGACCATAAAATACCATCCATTCATCCATCCATTTTCTACCGCTTGTCTCTTTCGGAGTCACCGGGGTTGCTGGAGCCTATCCGAGCTGCACTCGGGCGGAAGGCGGGCTACACCCTGGACAAGTCGCCACCTCAAGTCGCCAACACAGATAGACAGACAACATTCAAATACCGATTGCGTTATTCCCAAGATTGCGTTAAATATAAATCTTTATTTATTAGCCTTTTGGTGGATTGTGCCCGCACATCAGAGAATGGGGCGGGCACTATTCAGTAGATTTGAACATTACCGGGTCGATGTTTAGCTATTTTTATTCAGTTTGTTTTTTTATTCCTTCTTTTTGGAAACTTTTATAAGGTTTTACTGTGTAAGTTTGTAAATACTCGATCATTTGGTGAAAATCAAGGCGAAAAATCAGGGTCCACAGCACGATCGCGTTATACCAGTGGTGTGCAAGGCCTTCTCTGCTGGCCTAACATAACCAGAAATCATGATCATAATTAAAGATAAAAAAATTTATTTTTTTTTACTTTCCCTAAATATCTAAAAGTATTCATATTCTCTTCATGTCATATTATGCTCGTTCCTGTGCTGTTGTTTTTAGTTTTAGTTTGAATCCAAACAAAATTCAGCTAGCTTATGTTGCCATGCTGTACCAAATCTGCCAGACGCCTTAAAAATCAACAATGCTGGCATCCGTGCACTGTAAGTGAACAGACACATACAGGTGATAGACAGTTGCGATAGCCAATCAGATCACGAGTTGTTGTCAGTAAGGCCTTCTGGATGGCCTCACGTTGAACGTGACGTTTCCGCGTCCTGTGATTGGATATGTCATCAGGACCGTTAGCGGATGAATTTGAGAACACATAGAGTTGATAGACAGTTGCGATAGCCAATCAGATCACAAGTTGTTGACAGTCGCTGTTCTGTTACAACTAGAAGTTGTAAACTCTTGTTGTTAAAGTGTGTCATGCTTGTCATTTAATTAACATTGTTACATGTGTACCGTATTTGTCGCCATCTTTGGTCAGGGCAGTTAATATATCTTTGAGAAGTGTGTACTTTGAATCAAACTTTGACCGGAAGTTGCATAAGCCAAGCAGAGAAATTTACGGTATAAGTTTTAATTGCTGATGCGTTTTAATAGTTTTTTAAATACGCCAGAAAATAACCCGTTTTGTATACTGTTGATGTGTTCAATGCCCAGTATGGTGTAAATGTGTTCCTCTATAGTATTTCTCCAGCAATGATCGCGTGGTGACATCAATTGTGATATTTTGAGAGGTAATCGTTGAAGTCAGACATCACTGAAGGCCTAGGTGGGAAACGCACTGGCCGTCACTGCGTTATATAGAACATCATGTTACATGGGACTGTATCAAACTTTGAGTGAGTCTAACACCAAATCTTGTTTGCCTTTTGAAATATTTTCATTTATTTCGTACAGCTTACCCCACGTTCAGGGTCACAGGTGAGCTGGAGCCTATGCCATTGGGCTTGGGGTGATATAGACCAACGACAAGTTACACATTCACATCTATGGTAATTTTAGAGTCCAAATCCCTGTTGGGTGAATTGGAGTCTACATTTAGGAGTTTTCAATTACCCTAAGATGTTTTTGGACTGTGGGAGGAAAGCAAAGTACCTGGTACATGCTAACATGAGTCTTGTCTCCAAATGTCCTGCAGTAATGACAGGCTGAACGGTCTCTTAAAAGCAGAACTTGCCACAGAATAAACACTAGGCCATAAAGCGTGCCATGCTTTGCTGGCATTATAATCACTTTTCTCTTTGCGTGGCAACGCCAGTCAGTAAGCCTGCTCTTGATAGGATGAGTTGTTGTCAGTCGCACACACACTGTATCTCAGCAACAGACACACACATTCCTCACCTGTCTTCCAGTGAGGCTTCAGCGCGCCTGCTGTCCACATTGTGAGATCCCACTTCACACGCAGTCTGAACACATGCGCTCAACATGCACCTCCTCATTGTTTCCATGAAGGAGCCGTCAAGACGCTTGACGCCAACTACTGTATCAATAATTTACTCCCACTACAATTGGGGGTAGGTGGGATCCTATGGTGGGAAAAGGGGAGCAATAGGTCAGCACAGACATTGTTTTATAACTTTTATTGAACAAATCTTACAGCTCCACTGTGACATATCCTAGAAAATATATTTTTTTAATACAAGCTCCGCTCGTATTTGTCGACACAACGCAGTGTGAGTCAAAATCTACCTGCAGCATCAATGCCCACTTACAAAAAAAACAACTCCAAAAGGCCTTTTAGATCTACTTTTGCAACTAAGTCTATTTGAGTTCAGAGCCTGCCCCCTGGTGGCATAACTAAGAGTTCACCAGGTCACGTTTCACCCTGCAAAACAGGAAAAGACATTAAAAAGACGAGTGATGATATCGTCTCATCCACATTCCGAAAACATAACCACTGCCGGGAAACAATAGAAACCTGCACTTAAACGCCCACATTCAACTTCAAGCTGTCATTGAGGCCCCAAAGCGAGAAAAAAAAAAGGTTGAGAGACTTTCACTGAACAGGAAACCGAGTCAGCAATAAACGCTGCCTTCCCAGCAGACTGATACAGGTTTATCTTACTTGTAGTTTATAGCAAATTAAATGCAACAAACATTGTAATACATCTTGCCATGTTAATATTGTGATATATCGTACAACTCCATCAATATGATTGCAGTCTGTCACCTTATGATATTAAACCTCCGGCCTTTCAACAGTGTAAAAAGATCATTATAAAAATGTAATAAACCTGCAAGCTTTTCATTGGACATGGAAAATAATTTTTCTGTATGGTAATGTTTTGTATGTTTAACGTGCAAAGCATTTGTTTACTTTTTTTAGTAACATAGACAAAGGCAATGTATCTTAGATGTTTTTTTTCATTCATATATTAAGTTTTGTACCATTACTGGATCAAATATGGATATTATCGCAGTCCAATGTCACGTTATGACTATCTAGGTTCTCTTGTCAGCCTTCCTAGGGATATACAGTGATGAATAAAACATTTAATTTATGGTAAACTCATGACAGAAATGTTTTTTTGTGCAGTACAGGCCAAATGTTTGGACACACTTTCTGATTCAATGGGTTTTCTTTATTTTCATGACTATTTACATTGTAGATTGTCACTGAAGGCATCAAGACTATGAATGAACACATGTGGAGTTATGTACTTAACAAAAAAAAGGTAAAATAACTGAAAACATGTTTTATATGCTAGTTTCTTCAAAATAGCCACCCTATGCTCTGATTACTGCTTTGCACACTCTTGGTATTCTCTCAATGAGCTTCAAGCACACCTGTGAAGTGAAAACCATTTCAGGTGACTACCTCTTGAAGCTCATCGAGAGAATGCCATGAGTGTGCGAAAAAGTAATCAGAGCAAAGGGTGGCTATTTTGAAGAAAATAGAATATAAAACATGTTTTCAGTTATTTCACCTTTTTTTGTTAAGTACATAACTCCACATGTGTTCATTCATAGTTTTGATGCCTTCAGTGACAATCTACAATGTAATCAGTCATGAAAATAAAGAAAACGCAGTGAATGAGATGGTGTGTCCAAAATTTTGGCCTGTGCTGTATGTAAATAATGATTTATATGTTTACTTTTTTCAGTTACATAGATATTACGTTTGGTAGATGTTTTTCGCCACTATATCGACTATTGATATTGTTGGAAAAATATTGCAATAATAGCATATTGCTGCCCAAGCCTTGAGTTAAGTGCAAAGTTTAAACAGAAACACATTTGTCTGAGTTTGCAGGTCAAACAGAATATTAAAAACAAGGCGCTGCAATAGAACAAATTCACAGATGGCTCACTTTTTGACCTGGTTTAAAACGTCTCCTGTTACTGTTTCAGCTAACATGTCAAGTAATTATATTTGATGACACCACTGACAAAAAATACAAAAAAAATGCAAAAATATTGATATATCTCATGAAAACAAAGCTGCACCTTGACTTCCAATGCTAAATGTCTGGTCGCTCAGCTAAAGCATGGGTTCCCAACCACTTGGCCACGTAGAGGTAGCTGGTCATACACAGGATTGGACAAAATATTAAAATATTAATGTGGTCAAGAAGGTTGGAAACCACTAAAACCTGTCTGACCTGCCAATCACAATTTGTTCACAGAACTGAGGGCCTGATTGCATAAAACGTGAGCAGGGAAATTAAACACTAACCTCCCTCTATGGCTTGTGTGGAGTGTCTGGATCAAAAGTGTAAATAAATATTGTGCTTTTACTAAACTCTATGCCAAAGTACCAAACACTGCAGGAGAAAAAAGCTCCTATCAGTCCTCCAAAGTAAGAAGAATACCCTTCATGGGAGCGGGATAAACCCGACGTCAGCTGTGCCGGTAACAGTCAGCGGCGTGCGACCAAGTGAAGGCGAAGGTGATGCCAAACGGAACGCTGGGTTGATGGAGTGCATCGAGTCGCTCTTGGCAAGCGGAGAGCAAGGGTTGGCCGTGGTCGCCCGCAGGCACCCTATTGTGGGTGACGGCTGAATGGGCGTCGCTGCGGAGCTGGAAGCCTCCAGGCCCAGTGGGGTTGTTTTGGGGGTACCAGGAAAGCAAAGGCCGTGAAAGTCAGAGGAGTTGAGCATCCTCTCGAGCACATCTTTAGTGCTCTGTGAGCACTGTGTGGAGAAAAAAAAAAAAAAAGTCAGAAGTGGGTTAGCGGCATTGTCGTGTTACTGCGGCTTTTTAAAAGTTTAGTTGGCAAAGCATTCAGCATTATGAAGGAAGTGAGCACACTGATGAAAGATCGGATTTAAATCCGTCAATTGAGACACACGTAGAGAGGTTAAATGCTGACAGTGCACACAGAAGGCAACCATCTGGGAGTTGGTGAAGATGGATGTGAAATACCTCCTCTTATCCCAACCTCTTCTGGCTCTGAGGAGAGCAGGCAACGAATGTATGTCCGCGTGCATCGCCATGCATGCACAGTGCAACCAAGAGACATTTTATCCAATTTTGGAAAACACAGGACACTGATGTCAAGATGTGAGACGTGGGTGTGTGCAGAACAAATAGCAGTGAAGCATGCACACTCACACGTTCAACATCACAAAAATCAGACCCAAAGGTCCCCTCGGTTTGCACAAAACAAACGAGGCGGTCTAAAGGCCGAAGCACATCGTGGCAGAAACAAAGATGGTAGAGAAGTTTTGATTGGCTTCCCACTAGACCCGACTCTTACCATCCAGCTATGCTTTTCATGCTGTGCAGGACAATGAAAAATCCTGACAGTTCTCCTCCTGGCGTGGTGGAATGGATACAGCACAACACTGAGCATTAAAAGGTACAGCATTTTCATTTCAAAAGCAGTGGATGTGATATATTTTTACAAACCATATGCAGAGAAATATTGTGTGCTCCTAAGGAGCTAGAACAAGAGCGTTCATGAGGTTTGTTTGTCCACTGGAATATACAGTGTATATAAGCATTGTCCATATAAACAATAAAAATGATTCAAATTTGTCTGACAATAGAGCTTTTAATACTGTCGTCTTATCGTGATAATGCATGTTGATGAGCTGTGTCTCGCCATTTTGATAGCAACAAGCGGACGGCTGACTCTTTATGGCATGGTGTCAAACTCTGGCCCGCGGGCCAAAATTGGCCCGCCGTGTAATTTCACTTGGCCCTTGAGGCGATATCAAATTAACACTAGAGCTGGCCCGCCGATTATATACAGCGGCGGTGCCGCGGTAACACCGCATTCACCGCTAATTCTCATACTTGCCAACCCTCCCGGGAGACTCCCAAATTTCAGTGCCCCTCCCGAAAATCATCACGTCCGCTTTTCACCCAGTCCAACGAGTGCTGGCCCAGTCACATAATATGTGCTGCTTCTGCACGCACACACAAGTGAATGCAACGCATACTTGATCAACAGACATACAGGTTACACTGAGGGTGCCCGTATAAACAACTTTAACACTGTTAGAAATATACGCCACACTGTGAACCCACACCAAACAAGAATGACAAACACATTTCGGGAGAACATCCGCACCGTAACACAACATAAACACAACAGAACATATACCCTGAACACCTTGCAGCCCTAACTCTTCCGGGCTGCAATATACACCCCCGCTACCACCAAACCCCACCCCCCCTCCCAACCGACGCACGGGGGGGGTTTGGTGGTGGGGGGTGTATATTGCTGCCCGGAAGAGTTAGGGATGCATGGGATTCTGGGTATTTGTTCTGTTGTGTTTATGTTGTGTTACGGTGCGGATGTTCTCCCGAAATGTGTTTGTCATTCTTGTTTGGTGTGGGTTCACAGTGTGGCGCATATTTCTAACAGTGTTAAAGTTGTTTATATGGCCACTCTCAGTGTAACCTGTATCGCTGTTGATCAAGTATGCGTTGCATTCACGTGTGTGTGCGTACAGAAGCCGCACATATCTTGTGACTAAGCCGGCACGTTGTTAGAATGGATGAAAAACGGACGTGACGACAGCTCGTAGAGGACGTTAAAGGCAGTGCCTTTAACGCACGCCCCCAAGACTGTGGTCCGGTGGACTACGAGATATAATGACTGATGAACACCTTTGTTCGATAATGAAGGTTGCCTCAGCTCAAAGCCTGAGACCTAACTGAGACCTAACATTAATGAACTAGCATCCAAGAAAATATGCCAGGTATCTTGGCTTGGGCACATCAGATTAGATCAGTGTGTTGCAAACTGAGCAGTTTAAAGTTCTGAATGGTTGGTTTATTCATTGTTATTATTTTTTTTCAAATTTATTAGCCTGTGGAAAAAGTTAATGTTGATATTTACCTCAGAAGGCTGCAAATAGAAAAGAGGCATTCAATTTGTATTTAAATTGTATTTGATATGCCATTGATATTTTTTTAATTATTATTATTATTATCATTTGAAACTCGATTTTGCATGTCACTATAAAGTTATATAAGCCTTGCTTGTTCAATATTTAATGCAAAACGTGTTTGGGTCCCTATTAAAAAGGTTAATTTGTTCAACCTTGGCCCGCGGCTTTGTTCAGTTTTAAATTTTGGCCCACTCTGTATTTGAGTTTGACACCCCTGCTTTATGGCAATGTAGCGTCCTCGCTGGCGAGATAGCAGCTAACTAATCCTCACCTCCATGGCAGCAAATAAACAATGTTTCTTACAAGTATTATTATCACTGGAGGACGACAAATAGCTAAACAGGCTACACTACACACCATAGGAGCTATGATGTGTAGTGTTTGGCGTAGGAGGATACAATAAACCATACTACAGTAAGAGCTAATGCTCTTGAAAGTAAACAGGGGTGGGCGGATCGATACAAATATCGACAGTAACAATACCAAGTATAAAATCAGTATATGGTCAATACTGAAGTGATTAAATCAATATTTTTATCATCACAAAATCCATTTATTTTTGTTTTTATTATTGTTATTGTTTACAATTCAGAAAATAAATCCATGGATTCAGGACCACTTATAAGGGCAAAAACCAAAAGAGTGCATTTTATTACTGTTGTCAGTATCTTTGAGAAGTAAGTATTTATTATTGTTGTTGGTATAAGTGGATATGTTTTTATGCTATAGGACACCTGAATTTTCCTTATGGGGGATCAATAAAATAGGTATCTTTCTATCTAGAACCAATAGTAGGTTTTGCTTATGTTTAGTTATTTTGCACTAATTAATGTATTTTTCTCTAAATATTGTATGTGATAAAAGGGAATAAGGAAATAATTGAAATATTCGATTGATATTAACACCCTATCTTGTGTTTTTGTCTGATTATAATTGTGATTTAAAAAATCAAAAATCAAATTGAATATATTGAATTTCATCATTCAATCATCTTGAAAATTTGGACTATAAGTATCAGCACAGGTATGACCAATACTGCACCTGTAACTACTTGGTATTAGATCGATACCCAAGTTTGTAGTATTTCCCAAAACTATTATAAAGTATCCAAACAACAGAAGAATAAGTGGGTTTTTTTTATTTTAACAGAAGTGTAGATAGAACCATGTTACAATGGAAAGTAACCAGATATTACCAGTAAATTAGTAAGTAGTTTAATAATAGTTCAGAAAAATTAATACAACCGGAAGTGACGCAAAATGTTACTGCATACATCAGCAGCTAAATTAAGAGTGTTTTAATTAGTTTTGGAATGGTTTTATTATTATTTACATACCAAATAATATGTTGTGATATACTGTATATCGTTATTAGAGGAGGCTGCAATATATATTGTGATATAAATTTTAGCCATACCACCCATCCCTAATACATATGTTGAAAGTATAGGATTGTCCATACACCCCCACCTCTGATTATTTAGTGAGGTGTGTCCTAGAACGTTAAGTGTACATGAGAAAATACTGGTGAAATAACAAAACTTACATCTCATAACCAAATGGCCAAAATACTAAAAAAAAATATGCTTCTTTAAGTAATAAAACTCTTAAGCCTGTGTTCCACAAAATGAGACACACAACAAACATCATCAAAGTGCAGATATATACAGAAAACTATGTAAGCATTGGCAAAAAAGTAGACGCAGCAACATGTTGACTCCCTAAAGAGCCACACAACAAATCAAACAGCTAAAGAAAGAAAAGGTTTGCAGTCAGTGAGTTTGGGACTGAAATTGTTTGACCGACTCAACAATCAGAACATCAAATGCACACAGGTTACATGGTTGGTGAAGTAACTTTCTGTTTCTACTGAAACAGCCAAGTCATGTCAGACACATGACCTATGAAGAAAACATAATAATAATAATAATAATGGATTAGATTAATAAGAACCAATGCAGTAATTGAAGAATTTTGCATGGAAATTGGTTTTGTAGCGTTCATTTCTTAGTCACCACTCCTGCTACAATATTTGCATACAGGCAGAATTACTTTTGTTTGAAGGAGTATTAAGGCCACACCACAAGTATTTAGTCATAATGTTTGTGTCTGTTACTGAGAAAGAACCACATAAACTAACATCTTCTGTTGGCTTCACTCCATCATTTACTGATATTAAAGATCTTCTAGTATGCAAAATTATTTTTTTAATGATGTAATGCGCCCATAAAGACTGTTATTGAGCATCAAACATGAGAAAAATCTACGATCTACACTTCTTGTTTGCTCCACTTTTGAGAAAAGAGACGCTCATATTTTTAATGACAGAGTTGTCATCACATCAATCTATCTACACTTTGTAGAAAAAAGAAGGCTTCGCTACACGTTTTTTTAAAAATCCTGAAGCTCTGCCAAATATGTGTCAGTCAGCTACAGGCGTGGGAGCTGTACTTTTTATCATTTTGTTCTTCTTCAGCGAAGAAGCAAACCGAGCGCACATAGCTATGCTAGTGTTGCTAACGTTTGTGTTCTCCTGTAAAAAAAAGTGGGTAAAGTGAAGTGAATTATATTTATATAGCGCTTTTTCTCTAGTGACTCAAAGCGCTTTACATAGTGAAACCCAATATCTAAGTCACATTTAAACCAGTGTGGGTGGCACTGGGAGCAGGTGGGTAAAGTGTCTTGCCCAAGGACACAACGGCAGTGACTACGATGGTGGAAGCGGGGATCGAACCTGGAACCCTCAAGTTGCTGGCACGGCCACTCTACCAACCGAGCTATACCGCCCCGGTATAGCTCAGTTGGATAACACAATAGCGCTTCTTGAAAACATGCACTTTGTTGGAAAACGGCACAGACAAAATGGTGTGCTTCTAGTAAGACTTACTAAAAAGCACCATTAACCCTCAGGGGATAAAAGCTGACTCTTTTTTCTTTCAATAAATATTTGCTGTATTTTTGGCCAAAATGTCTGTTGTTGCTCCATGATGCATTATTTTTCCTAAGATAATTATTTCAATGTTAACCAAAAATCAATGTCCAAATCCCAATTATTTATTTTTTTTACTTTTTTTGCCTTAAATTTCCCAATCAACTTCAGCCCTTAACCAAAATACCAAACATGCGCTGTTTTAAACCCTATGAAGGGCTGTTGATCAAATGATTTCACAGTTCTCAATTAGTATAAGGCCATGTCCACACAAACACAGAGTTTCAAAAACGCATATTTGGGGTTAAAATGATCTCCATCCACACAAGTGTAGTTTCCAAACTGTCTATGTCTACACACAAACACATACACTTGCTGTCATGCACATTTTGTCCAATCAAAAGCCTGGAAGAAGCAGCAACAGCTGACTTGGTGGCTTTCAATTACACCTCTATTATGTTTATTTTGATATACTAGACGTACGATGACATGCGCATTATCTTTAAAACCAGCCTGCACGTACACAGAGTCTTGGGAACATTATATATCTTTTTTTTTCAGTGTTTAAAGCGCATGCACGCCTGTTGCTGAAACCCAATACTCATATAATTCTAACATGTTCAGCAACATGATGTATTACATGTACAGTGAAGTGTACATTATTTCTCAAATCTAACGAACCAAGGAAACCCTTTTGCATGTTTAAGTGCCGATATAAAGCGCACGCACGTTCTTGTAATTATAAAACATTTAATCATTGATATAGTAGTACATGTGCAATGAAGTGTATATTGTCTTTAACATCAGTACACGATACAAGGAGGACACTACATCAAGGTATTTTTTTAGTTGCTTGGTCGCTTTTTACGCACGTGCACGGTCTCGCCCGACTCCATCTGCACAAATGGTACCAACGCACGTACGTTAACTTCATGATTTGTCTTTAAACAAGGACTAAAAACATAAGATAATGTACTTTTCTTATGACACAGAGCAAAAAGTATTGCTTGTCAAAGTTGTACCATCAGGTGGTGGATTGACAGCGATCGTATCCTAAACAGCTGACTGTCATTAGTGTCACAAAGCCCATTTTGATGTGTCTTTTTTATTGTTTAGTGAAAATAGCAGCATGTTTACGTTCAAACATACAGTAAGTCAGCGCACAACCGTGACGTCATCACGCGTCTTCGTTTGTGCCGTGTACACGCGTACGCTAAGCGGAGAGTTTTGGAACTCTACACTTTGGCCAGCGTTTGCGAAAGTCTGGGTTTTAAACACAAAAGTATACATTTGCATGTGGACAAGAGGCCTAAACGCAGAGATAAGCATGCATTTATTAAGTATCCGTGTTTCTGTCAACATGGCCTCACATTCACACACTAGGATCAATGTGTTGCCAATCAACCTATGTCCAGGTGCATGTCTTTGGAGGTGGCACGCAGTCACGGGGAGAACAAGCAAACTCCACACAGAAAGACATCGAGCCTAGGGATCAAATCCAGGACCTTCATAGTGTGAGACACACACGCACACGTATATACAGTTTATATGTGTATATATGTATATATTTGTATGTGTATATACAAACACAAATATATACATATATACGTACATACACATATATACATACAGTATATACATGTATATATACACAAAAAACAAACATATACATTTATATATACTGTATATACATATATATACACATATACAAATATACAGTATATTTATGTGTGTGTGTATATATATATATATATATATATATATATATATATATATACATACATATATATATATATATATTTATGTGTGTGTGTATACATACACACACACATACACATATATGTGTATATATGTATATATTTGTATATGTGTATATACACATATGCAAATATATACATATATACATACACATATATACATACAGTATATACACATATACTGTATATACATATATATACACATATATAGCCACATTTACACACACATATATATACACACTCACACACATATACATATATACGTGTGAATATATATATATATATATATATATATATATATATATATATATATATATATATATATATATATACACACACACATTTATACATATATATATATATATATATACACACAAACACATATATATCCACGTTCGGTCAGGAAAAAACACAGAGGCTATTCTGTTGTGTTTATGTTGTGTTACGGTGCAGATGTTCTCCCGAAATGTGTTTGTCATTCTTGTTTGGTGTGGGTTCACAGTGTGGCGCATATTTGTAACAGCGCCGCCCTCAACTGGTTCCGGTCGTACCTAACCGACAGGAGTTTTTGTGTAAAAGTAGACAGTTTTATGTCATCCACAGCTCCTTTACCACATGGGGTCCCCCAGGGCTCAATCCTTGCCCCAATTTTATTTGCGCTTTACCTTCTCCCCCTTGGTTCTATTTTTAGGAAGTACAGTATTGCATTTCATTTTTATGCCGATGATTGCCAGATTTATTTTCCCATGGCACAAAATAACACGGTTCAACGTCTTATTGACTGCCTGCACGACATCAAAGTCTGGCTTTCAGCTAACTTCCTGAGCCTAAATGAAGACAAAACAGAAGTTATGTTGTTCGGTCCAAGTCGCTCTCCCTCCCCCAACGTTGACCTCGGCACTCTGACCCCGTATCTCAGCGACTCTGTCACAAACCTGGGGGTAAAGTTTGACTCAGATTTTAAATTCGAAAAACAAATCAGCAGCGTCGTTCAAAAAAGCTTTTATCAATTACGCCAAATAGCGAAAGTGAAACCGCTTCTATCAAGACATGATCTTGAGAAATTAATCCACGCTTTTATCTCGACTCGTCTTGATTATTGTAATGCCCTGTATGTTGGCATTAGCCAGGCCTCCCTCGCCCGCCTGCAGCTCGTGCAGAACTCTGCTGCTCGTCTGCTAACACAGACCCGCAGACGTGAGCACATCACCCCTATTTTAGCGTCCCTTCACTGGCTCCCTGTGCGTTACCGAATACATTTTAAACTCCTTTTATTTGTTTTTAAATGTCTACACAACCTCGCGCCAACCTATCTCTCCGACCTCCTTCAGCCTTACTGCCCCACCCGATCCTTAAGATCAGCCGATCAGCTGCTGTTGACGGTCCCTGACACAAGGCTGAAGCTTAGAGGTGACAGAGCTTTCGCCGTTGCTGCTCCCAAGCTCTGGAACGACCTACCCCTGAGTGTTAGACAAGCCTCCTCTCTTCCTGTTTTTAAATCTCTCTTAAAAACATACTTTTATTCCATGGCTTTTAACACTGAGTGATATCCATCCTGCAATGGCGCCCCATAATACACCTGCTGTGATCCTGTTTTTATGTTTTTATGTTTTTATTAATTCTATTTTAATTATTTATTTTTTATCGTGTTCTGTTTGTGTTGTGTTGTGTTTGCCCGGTACTCGTTTTATCTTTTAACCTGCTCATTGTACAGCACTTTGGCTACCCCTGTGGTAAATTTTAAATGTGCTCTATAAATAAAGTTGATTTGATTTGATTTGATTTGAACAGTGTTAAAGTTGTTTATACGGCCACCCTCAGTGTGACCTGTATGGCTGTTGATCAAGTATGCTTTGCATTCACTTGTGTGTGTGTGTGAAAAGCCGTAGATATTGTGTGATTGGACCCGCACGCAAAAGCAGGGCCTTCAAGGTTTATTGGCGCTCTGTGCTTCTTCCTATGTTCGTGTACACAGCGGCGTTTTAAAAAGTCATAAATTTAACTTTTCGAAACAGATACCGATAATTTCCGATATTACATTTTAAAGCATTTATCGGACTGCCGATATTATCGGACGATAAATGACATCCCTAATATTAATATATATATATATATTTATATATATATATATATATATATTCATACACTTATAAACACTTATATATATATATATACATACATATATACACTTATATATATATACATACACATATACATATATACACTCATACAGACACATATATACAGTATATATTTGTATATGTGTATATATACACAAATATATGCACATTGCAAATATATACATGTATACATACACATATATACACATCTTTACATTCTATACACATATACTGTATTTACACATATACATACACACATATATACATATATACATATATATATATATATATATATATATATATATATATATATATATATATATATACATATACACACATATATAAATAAACACACATATATATACACACACACACACACACACATATATATATATACATACATATATACACACACACGTATATATATATATATATATATATATGTATGTGTGGGGAAAAAAATCACAAGACTATTTCATCTCTACAGGCCTGTTTCATGAGGGGGGTACCCTCAATCGTCAGGAGATTTTAATGGGAGCATTCGCATACCATGGTTTATATAGGGCACAGAGTGGGTGGGTACAGGCTGGCCTAGGGGCGTGGTGATTGGTTCATGTGTTACCTAGGAGGTGTTTCCGTCTATGGCGGCATGTTGTTACAATTTCGCTGCGCTTGTTGAGGGATGACAGGTCTGGACGGTAGATAATAAACAGTTTCTCTTTCAAGCATAGGTTGCATCTTTTATTACCACTATTGTAAGGTGTGCTGGATGCAAGAATTTGCCATGTTATTGAATATTCAACATTATTGTCTTTGAGGTCCCAAATGTGTTTGCTGAGTTCTGTGGTATTTCGCAGGTTTTTGTTCCTGAAAGAAGCCTTGTGGTTGTTCCATCTGGTTTTGAATTCACCCTCGGTTAATCCTACATATGTGTCGGATGTGTTAATGTCCTTGCGTATTACCTTAGATTGGTAGACAACTGATGTTTGTAAGCATCCCCCGTTGAGGGGGCAATCAGGTTTCTTTCGACAGTTACATGCTTTGTTGGTTTTGGAGTCGTTCTGACTGGGGGTCGACGGCTCATTTGCAATTGTTTTGTTGTGGTTTGAGATGATTTGTCGTATATTGTTCATGCAGCTGTAGCTCAATTTGATGTTGTTCTTGTTGAATACTTTTCTTAGGTTGTTGTCTTTGGGAAAGTGTTTGTCAATCAGGTTGAGGAATTTGTGTCCAATGTTCGTTGAGACGTTTTTGCTGTATGGGGGGTTGTACCAGATGATGCCGTTTCGTTTTCTGTTCTTTTTTGGCTGGTTTCCTGGCGTGGGTTCATAGGTGAGGGTGAAATTGTATCCGCTTTCATCAAGGGCTTTTTGGTACGGGGGGGTTGCTTGGTCAAATTCAGCTTTGCTAGATGACAGCATCGATAGCCTTTTATTGATTCCGGTAGGTATTCTTTTCGTGGTGGTGGGTGGATGGTTGCTGTCATGGTGCACGTATTGGAGTGTTGTGTTGGGTTTCGTGAATGGTTGGTAGCTGTTATTTCTCAGGTTGAAAGTGACGTCAAGAAAGTTGACGGTTTGCTTGTTGGCTTCAATCGTGATCCGTAGGCCGTTCTCTTTGAAAATTTGGCATATGCGCTTCTTGGTATTCTCGCTGCTCCTTGGCGAGGCGCGACACACTGCCAGTCCGTCATCACGGTAAATACCAAGGTTCAGATTGAGGCTAGCGAGCTGGGAGAGGAGGAAACTCCCAACGAGTTCACACGTTTCTGCTCCGTCAAAACTTCCCATAGTGACGTCAAATGTTGCATTGTTCTTTTTTTGCCATGGTGTACTGTTGTGGATGAGAATGGAGTTTTTTGCGTGGATGATGATGTTTCTTTCGTTGCCTGTGATTGAGTCGTAGTCTGAGGCGAAGTCTAGTGCTTGAGTCAGTAGGTCTTGCGTGATGGAAGGGTAAAATTCCTCGATATCAAAGGAGATAAAGTTGTGCTGTTGTTTGTCTTGGATGTTGTTGAACCATTTGATTACTGCTGCTGTATTTCTCCATTGGTTGAGTGGTGTTTTGTCCTTGATTTTTGTGTTGACTCTGTCCAGGATTATTTTGCTGATTTTTCCTATTTCAGATTTAGTTGGGTTTATTAGTCGGCATGTTGGGTTATTTGCGAAGTTGGGTTTGTGATCCTTCAATGTGATGAAGGCTTCCTTGTTGGCTGTGGCGTCCACCCTGTCCTCAATGTCCAGTTCAGCCGCGATCCTTTTATTTTCCAGGTGGATGTTCTGTAAGGTATTGGGTTGCGCTTTTTTGTATGATTTGGTGATGCTTCTGTCCAGTAAGGTGTGGTGTTCTGGTATGTCCATTCTGTAGAAGTTTGTGGTTTTATCGGCAGCTATGATGAGGTTGTTTACTTTCTTGATGCGCTCCTTGTCATTTTTCAGCTTGGTGAGGAGTGGGTTGCGGATTGGCTTGAATTTGACTGATTGTATCATTTTGAGCATGTCGTTCTCAAAATCCTTTAGTTCCTCAACTGTGGGTGGGTTCTTGGTAGATTTGAATCCGTAAGTTTCCTTTTGCATTCCTTTTGTTTCAGGGTGGAGGAAAAAATGTGCTTTCCACCGCATCCTTCTTAGGAAGTGTTCCGGAGCGCATCAAGAAAGTAAACAACCTCATCATAGCTGCCGATAAAACCACAAACTTCTACAGAATGGACATACCAGAACACCACACCTTACTGGACAGAAGCATCACCAAATCATACAAAAAAGCGCAACCCAATACCTTACAGAACATCCACCTGGAAAATAAAAGGATCGCGGCTGAACTGGACATTGAGGACAGGGTGGACGCCACAGCCAACAAGGAAGCCTTCATCACATTGAAGGATCACAAACCCAACTTCGCAAATAACCCAACATGCCGACTAATAAACCCAACTAAATCTGAAATAGGAAAAATCAGCAAAATAATCCTGGACAGAGTCAACACAAAAATCAAGGACAAAACACCACTCAACCAATGGAGAAATACAGCAGCAGTAATCAAATGGTTCAACAACATCCAAGACAAACAACAGCACAACTTTATCTCCTTTGATATCGAGGAATTTTACCCTTCCATCACGCAAGACCTACTGACTCAAGCACTAGACTTCGCCTCAGACTACGACTCAATCACAGGCAACGAAAGAAACATCATCATCCACGCAAAAAACTCCATTCTCATCCACAACAGTACACCATGGCAAAAAAAGAACAATGCAACATTTGACGTCACTATGGGAAGTTTTGACGGAGCAGAAACGTGTGAACTCGTTGGGAGTTTCCTCCTCTCCCAGCTCGCTAGCCTCAATCTGAACCTTGGTATTTACCGTGATGACGGACTGGCAGTGTGTCGCGCCTCGCCAAGGAGCAGCGAGAATACCAAGAAGCGCATATGCCAAATTTTCAAAGAGAACGGCCTACGGATCACGATTGAAGCCAACAAGCAAACCGTCAACTTTCTTGACGTCACTTTCAACCTGAGAAATAACAGCTACCAACCATTCACGAAACCCAACACAACACTCCAATACGTGCACCATGACAGCAACCATCCACCCACCACCACGAAAAGAATACCTACCGGAATCAATAAAAGGCTATCGATGCTGTCATCTAGCAAAGCTGAATTTGACCAAGCAACCCCCCCGTACCAAAAAGCCCTTGATGAAAGCGGATACAATTTCACCCTCACCTATGAACCCACGCCAGGAAACCAGCCAAAAAAGAACAGAAAACGAAACGGCATCATCTGGTACAACCCCCCATACAGCAAAAACGTCTCAACGAACATTGGACACAAATTCCTCAACCTGATTGACAAACACTTTCCCAAAGACAACAACCTAAGAAAAGTATTCAACAAGAACAACATCAAATTGAGCTACAGCTGCATGAACAATATACGACAAATCATCTCAAACCACAACAAAACAATTGCAAATGAGCCGTCGACCCCCAGTCAGAACGACTCCAAAACCAACAAAGCATGTAACTGTCGAAAGAAACCTGATTGCCCCCTCAACGGGGGATGCTTACAAACATCAGTTGTCTACCAATCTAAGGTAATACGCAAGGACATTAACACATCCGACACATATGTAGGATTAACCGAGGGTGAATTCAAAACCAGATGGAACAACCACAAGGCTTCTTTCAGGAACAAAAACCTGCGAAATACCACAGAACTCAGCAAACACATTTGGGACCTCAAAGACAATAATGTTGAATATTCAATAACATGGCAAATTCTTGCATCCAGCACACCTTACAATAGTGGTAATAAAAGATGCAACCTATGCTTGAAAGAGAAACTGTTTATTATCTACCGTCCAGACCTGTCATCCCTCAACAAGCGCAGCGAAATTGTAACAACATGCCGCCATAGACGGAAACACCTCCTAGGTAACACATGAACCAATCACCACGCCCCTAGGCCAGCCTGTACCCACCCACTCTGTGCCCTATATAAACCATGGTATGCGAATGCTCCCATTAAAATCTCCTGACGATTGAGGGTACCCCCCTCATGAAACAGGCCTGTAGAGATGAAATAGTCTTGTGATTTTTTTCCCCACACATACATATATTGCGCTCTACTACGGTATCGAGCACTATTTTTTGGATAACCTTATTAAGACATATATATATATATATATATATATATATATATATATATATATATATATATATATATATATATATATATATATACACACACACACACACATATATATATACATATATCCACATTCGGTCAGGAAAAAACACAGAGGCTATTTCATCTCTACAAACCTGTTTCGCAGGTTTCCCTGCTCTTCAAGGGATTTCCCCTCAATCCCCCTGACGAGCAGGGAAACCTGCGAAACAGGTTTGTATGGATGATAGAGCCTCTGTGTGTGTATATATATATATATATATATATATATATATATATATATATATATATATATATATACACACACACACATATATACAAATATATATATATACA
>NC_084551.2:28942500-29027500 GCF_033978685.3 Nerophis lumbriciformis | reverse complement strand
AGGGCTGCAACAACTAATCGCTTAAATCGATTAAAATCGATTATAAAAATAGTTGGTGATTAATTTAGTCATCGATTCGTTGGAACTATGCTATGCGCATGCTTTTTTCACCTTCATTTATAAACTGCAACATTTACAAACAGCTGAGAAACAATAATAAAAATAAGTACAAAAACAGTACAAAACAGCGCCAGGGCGGCGCTGAGGATACATCTCATGAGGTGGAGGTAAGCTAGCCAAAGATGTGTCATGTACAGCTCACGTGACGACGCCGTCTCCTTTGCTGGAAACATTCGAAAAATGGCGCAGGAAAACAGTACCGATAGTTCAGCGGGAAAACATCTTGAGGTTATTGTATCAATGGAAAAAAGTGTACGACCTCAGTCGTCAAAAGTGTGGGAACACTTTACTTTAAAGACTTAAAAGAAGACCGTTTCCTGCAAAATGGCACGGAAATACAACATTGCTTCAGGAGCACCTGAAAAGGAAACATGTTGGAGCCATGGATGAAGGTTAGAACTCACGGTAGGTAACTTTTTAAGTCTATAGTGGCAACAGTTATTCATGAGTTCAGCTTTTTTGTGAGTAACGTTAACGTTATGCCTTTGTTGCAACGCGGGGCTGATAATGTGTCTCCGGCACATTTGACTCCGTTTTGAGAGAGAAAACGCACGGTTACCAATTTCGAAATAAACGTAACGGACAGAAATATCTCAGGTTGGTTTCATAATGGATCAATGCTATATATATATATAAAGCTATATAAATCTATTTAGATTTGAGTGACGCTTTAGTATAACTAAACGTTATGAAGGTGCTGGAATATTTCATGCTATTATTCAGAGGCAGCCTAAAATTAATCCTTTATTATTCACAACAGAAACGTGTACAATATCTGATTCAGTTCTGATCTGATGAGTTACATTTCTATGTTATTATTGGTGTATGCTGCATCCCCAATGTCCAGAACATGGTGCCAGTATGCTGTTTTCTTTCAATAAAATACTGGAAAGGATAGAAATGTAGTTTGTCTCTTTTATCCGATTATTAATCGATTAATCGAAGTAATAATCGACAGATTAATCGATTATCAAATTAATCGTTAGTTGCAGCCCTAATATATACATATACATATACAGTATATATATATACTATATATGTATATATATATACATATATACATACATATATACATACATACATATATATACATACATACATACATACATACATACATACATATGTTTACATACATATATACACACACATATATATATATATGTATATATATATATATATATATATATATATACATACATATATATACATACACATAAACACATATATATATATACATACACACATATATATCTATGCATATACATACATACGTTTTTTTTGTCTTGTTCCCCTCTTGTCCCCACAAATTCACCAAACAGGACAGATTTACATTTACATTGGCCCTAGTGTGTGAATGTGAATGTTGTCTGTGTTGGCCCTGTGATGAGGTGGCGACTTGTCCAGGGTGTACCCCGCCTACCGCCCGAATGCAGCTGAGATAGGCTCAAGCGACCCCCCGCGACCCCAAAAGGGACAAACGGTAGAAAATGGATGGGTTGGATGGAGGACAGACAGATTTATCTAAAATAAAAAAAATTTAAATATTATTTTTTTTACTCGGGACGTACCAAAACGCTGGTGGGCCCTGCTCTAGAGAGACACTTAGACTGTAGCATTTAGGGCTGTGGGAATTTTAACATTCACTTTTTTTTGGCATTACTGCTTCGTTCCTCAAATTAATGTTCTACCACTTGTCCCTTTTGGGTTCACAGGACGTGGAGCCTATCCAAGCTGCACTCGGGGGGACGGCAGGGTACACTCTGGACAAGTCGCCACCTCATCGCAGGGCCAACACAACTTTTTCCAAATATTTTGCTCTTAATACACCTTCATCCTTATGAGCCCAGAAGGCATAACAATTTGTCATGGATTTTTATATTCAAAGATTCTACTAAAAGCAAAGCAAAGTTTTAATTTATTACCCTTTGTGGATGTGTTTAGGTCATATCTATCAGATTTGTGCCTTTTTTAGTCATTTTGCTTCCATAGAAGTGTTCACTCCTCCCTGACTGGAGAATTGGAGGATGAATGACTATAAACACACAATGATAAGTGACATTCAAAAAAGCAAGTCGTATAGTCTGGTTCACCCTACCATGTGTTTGTCGTTCTTGGCTGCAAAAGGAGGCAGCTCGATCTCCGAGGCAGAAGCAGCGGGGACGGACTCCTCAGGCGACAGGAAGCCTCTCCTGTCAATCAGACTGCACGACAAGAATATGATGACCCATCTTTTCGCAAATGGTGGTGCAAACGAGTCCAAGGGATTCATACAAAGGTTACAAGTAGGTTATTTCACAAGACTCTTCACCCTTGCTCCTGATGGGTCGTGGTTAGGGCCTTGCATGGCAGCTCCCGCCATCAGTGTTTGAATGTGTGTGTGAATGGGTGAATGTGGAAATAGTGTCAAAGCGCTTTGAAGGCAGAAAAGCGCTATACAAGTATAGCCCATTTACCTTGGTGGCATAGGCCCACATAACGTCACACAGCAGTTGGCGAGCATGCTGTTGTAGGTGTACGGGTTCCCAGACTCCTCTGCACCCCTTTTACTCGACCAGGAGCCCTTGATCTACACAAATAACATTAAAAAAAGGATGTCTGTTTTTGCATTAAATCTACAAAACAATAATTGCAATGCTGTGTACAGTATGGGCTTCAGAATACTTACATCCTCATTTGTTGTGAGGTTGGAGGCTACGAGGTAGGTATGGAAGCCTGATAGGCCCAGAATAGACCAGATGGAGAAGAAACAAATGACCAGCTCTACCACAGTGCACAAGACAGTCAAGGAATAATCTCACTCTTAATCAGGGGTCTCAAACCATTAGTGACTCGCAGGCCCATATTATGAGGCCCTCTACTAAACTTCATAGTTTAGTGTTACTGCAATCTTGCTAAAACGAATGCTAACAACAGCAGAGCAAACACAAAAGTGACAGAATTACACACACATTGGACAACAAAAAGAGCAACTTCTTATAAGCAAGCGGAAGTGTCCGACCATCTCCTGGCTAACTAAACAGTGTCAAAATATTTAATTTTTACATTTAATTTTACATTTATAATGACTGAAGACCTACTGAAGCTGAGGGTCCCTATACCTGTTAAAAGAAGTAGCTAACACATTTAGTTACATGGTTAAGATGTGAATCTGAAGTCAACTTTGTGCGGCCCACCCTCACCCTGACTCTAACTCCAGGTAGGTACATTGAGTCTTAGACCCTTACTTTTGACAATATAGACCACTATTAGAACACACCAACAGACACAGTGTGTAGTAGGGATGTAACAGTAGGAAAATTTCAAATCACGGTTATTGTGACCAAAATTATCACTATTATCATTATTATTGTGGTATTGTGCTCAAAAACTTCTTATACATACTTAAATATTTCGATTTTTTTAAATAACTCAAATAAATACTGATAGAAAGCCCACTATTTTGCATGTTTTGTGTTTAATGCTTCACTGATAAGAGTGTTCTAGCGGGCTTGGTGCCCTACTCTGTTCAGCGGTCCTTGAACGCACTGTTAAAACACCTCCGTCTCATATTCCTTCAAGTATAAAACGATCACTCTATGTTAAGAGACCACAGCTTGTAGGTTCAATGTGCATAACTGGATATCTTAGTTGCTCCAGACAACAATGTGTTTATATGAGTTTAGATTAGGGTATGTTGTTTCTTAACGGGGAAAAACAATGTCTCCTATATTCATGTTAGCATTTAGGCTAGCAAGCTAGCGCCAGTGTGTCTGTGAGTTTATCAAAGGGCCGCTATCAATCATGTTTTGTTTTTTTATTTTAAACGGTAATACTAACCGTCGAGTTGTATCATGCAGTTTAAGGCAGAGCTGCACTACTGGATTTACTCGATTGAACAACAGTAGCGAAATTTAGCATTTAGAGGATATTCTCCTGCAACAACAAAAATACATTCAACCTACCGGTAGCTATAGAGAATGACAATGGAAACAAATTTTCTACTAGCCATTTGGTGACACATGTCCAATGGCAGTTTTGGATATGGGCCACTTAGGCAATCGCTCAGAGAGGCGCAAGGTTGAGGGGGGAAAAAAGGATCACATTTATTTTCAGTGCCTCAGATGTAGGTAAAGCCAAACCAATGAGCAATTATCATTATTATTGTTGGTGTGTGCACCATCCACCAGCAAAAAAATGGTTAAAAATGGACTATGAAGCGGATTTGTGCATTGTCATTCAGGGCTGGTTAAAACTAATTTAAAGGGGACCTAAGATTAATGCATTCTATATTTAAAACACTTCCTAGTAGTCTAGATAATATGCATTGGATATGCTTTGGTGTAAATTTTGCTTTGTCTATATATAATATATATATGTAAATATTATATTATATATGATACATATGTATACGTTCCCAGATTGCAAATTAAACTACAGCCCCCCCAAACCTCTCCGGCCCAAACCCTCTCCCAAAAAAAATCTTAATTTATCTTTTATCCTAAATTAAGGTATATTATTTATCTTATATCATGAAGTTGACAACACTATTTTTTTCCAGTTGCAGTCGAAAATAAACTTCATAAACATTAAATAGAGTCACCCAGTCACAACATTAGGTACACCTGCACACTCTCCGTTCGATTCTGTTTTTAGCAGCATTTATGTCACACCTCTGTGTTTTGATGCGCATGCAAAGATTATATGAAATAATAATTTAGCCTTCTTTTTTGGAGTTTTCCCAACGCCTGAAACAGAGGGGAGCTTTGAACTAAGGGATCCAAAACTGCATGCAGGCTCACGTCAAAATGCATGAACCTTGTAATTTCACGCTTTGGAATTGTTCAACACGAGTATCAAGCATTGTAACACCATTTATAAGTCAGGAAAGACGAATTCCTCATAGGTCCCCTTTAAGATAATGATCATGTGATTGAAAACTAAAAAGTTATACTACACCTTGAAATAAAGTCCACCACTTTCTCATAAATTATTTTTGTTGTCACTATTGCATTAGTGTTGATTTGTGGCGCTGTAGCATCCCAGTGCTCACAGGTGCTAGTGTTTTTGGGGAAATTAATGTTCTGAACTTCTGTGTCCATGCAATGCTGTCCAATGCTGCCTGCAAGAGGTGAGCCATAGCAGTGTTTGAGCATCTTCATGAACATATATATTATTCTCAAGACCATAAACTAGAACTAGACTTAATCAACAGCGACTCCTGTGGTTGAAGCCAGGTAGTGCACTCCTTTTTGCCTCAATTTCTTAAAGGGAATCAACCCATCAGTTAAGCCACCTATCCTTCATTTCAAAACCTACAATTCTGACGCCAGGAAGGGAGCAAGTAGGTATATGATGACGTAAACGCACCATCATGAGAATTGAAAGCCATCTGCTTTGACATTGCGTTGCTGTGTGCTCACGCTGATCCTATTAAGCACTGGCTTAGACTGCAGAATGCCTTCACAACCCAGTGTTACTTCTTGCCGTTGCCACAGTCACACCTTGAAAAGACTGCACAAATTTCCAAAATGGTTTGATTATGGGAAAAAAAAAACTTGGCATGAGAAAAGGATATCTGGCAGGACTTTCCTGGATGGATTGGATGAGGCTTGTACCCGATTGAGAACCTGGACAGGGACACACAAACACTGTGTTGTTTATGGCATTCCGTGATGACAATAGAGTTCTTCTAGTAGTTAACTGACTTACGCAGGGTGATGTGGGCAATGACACAGCCAAATATGAAGGATGTCAGGAAAGAAAGAGAGATGATGAAACTATAGAAAAAGCGGTAGTTGCGCCTGCCCACGCAGTTGCCCACCCATGGGCAGTGATGATCAAACCTCTCTGCAAACAAAATAAACAAAAAATTGTATTACAGTAATGCAGTACGACAATACAAACCCTTAAGGTTGTTGTCTAACAAAAACAACGCACGTCACAGTCCTTATTTCTAATCATTATCAGCTCTATTGCTAATACTGCTTTAAAATGTCATTGACAATTGAGAACAGAACACTTCTAATTATTTTCCGTTTGACTTCACTATAATTGAAATAATCAGTTCCATGGTCAAACTGTGGCCACCTTTAAACATTTGCTAATTGTACGGGCAATGTTAGAGGTAATTAGGGATGGTACTCTTAACATTTGAGTTGATACCGTACCAATTCCCAATACTTGGGAATCAATACCGGTACTCAACGGTACTGATTTTCTGTACTTTTATGTGTGTTAAAATGTGCTGATAAATGTTAATTGTATAAAAAGAAATCCAAATTTTTTTTAAATTCAACATTTTTAACATAAATTTTAAAAATATAATTTTCACAAATGGTGAAATGGCTTGTTTTCTTACACTTGTGTTTGATTTGCAAGATAGTTGACTTTGTAAGCAGTTGCAATTCTAAGACGCCAGATGGCAGTAGTATATATATCATACAGTGTCTTGCCTTAGCCTGGAGGTAGTCTTTGCCATTAAGTTGAATGTGTCACACTTTTCTTTTGTTGAGCTCTGCAAAGTGTTAAATTTGGACGTGTTGTACTTATTACACACCGGCGGTTTGATTATAATATGCATCTTAGTTGTAGTTTTCATTACCAAATTTGGAGGTGTTGAAATTGCCATGTAAAATCGCTAATGCTAAATCGGTTTCATGTCTATATTAAATCCAATGGAAAGTAGCATCAAGTTAGCACATTTTGAAAAAAGGAGCCTTACTGTACTTTTCAGCACCTGCTTTGTTGGCATAAAAAAAATTGGAAACTACTTGGAGGCAGTCAAGCTTAGTCCACTCTGAGTGGCTGACTGCTTGATTCCCAGCCAAGTGTTTGAGCCGGTGTCAAGTATGTAATCGGACGTGACGTCACGTGCAACAAAATTTATTGAATGTGGCACCGTTTACGGACTTTGGTCGGTACCTATAAAAGTATCAAATTCAGTATCATTTATAGAGGTAATATATTAGCATTCTTAAGGGTTATGATGAATAAAACTAGAATTAATTAAAAGTAGGCAAGCAGGGAAGTGGAGTACTGCTGAAAACAACTGCTTTTATGCAACCTACTTATTTTATATTATTTACATCATAATAGGTATAAAAAGTACACCAATAACAATAACATGTACCGGTATTCATAAATAACTTTGATGGCACATAGCAAATAGGCTATGACAAATGAGAAGTACCTGTGAGGTGAGTCTCTTCACACTATTCACAAATTCAGTACTCTCATAGGCATCGACCAAATTCACTCGGTACTACCGGGTATCGATTGACGTCAAATCAAACAGTGCTATATTTCGATACCTTTGTTGCTCGTGAAAGAAAACGCTTGAACATAAAGTAAGTAAGGCTCCTCTTTTACAAAATGCGCTAGCTTCATGCCAATTTACTTTGGATTTGCCATATACATGTGACTGATTAGCCTCAGCTATTTTACAAATCGATTTTATCCATCCATCCATTTTCTAGCACTTGTCCCTCTCAGGGTCGCGGAGGTGTTGGAGCCTATCCCAGCTGCACTCGGGCGGAAGGCGGTGTACACCCTGGACAACTTGCCAATTTAACACCTCTATGTTCCAATCAAAAAGCTGGTGTGTAATAAGTACATTACTTACAGTAGAGACACTTTTTAGGGCTCAACATGAGACGAGACTGGAACATTCAACTTCATGGCAAATACTATTTCCCAGCTAGGAAACCCACCATAGTTTACATACTACTGCTATCTAAAGTCTTGGAATTGCAACTGCATACAAAGCTGACTGTGTAATATTTGCAAATGAGACTCAGGAATGTAATACAAAAAAAGTGAGATTAAATAACTGGACTGCAAATGTGACTCAGGAATGTAATAAGAAAACAAAATAAAATAACTGGAAAGCTCATTTTTAAAAATTTTACATTAAAAATTACTTTATTATTAAATAATTATTAATACTTATCAATACAGACAAAATCACCTGAAATTGATTCCCAGGTACCGATCTTATGTACCTTATCAATTCAAGTGTGAAATGATATCCATCTTTAACAATAGTATCACAAAAAAATCAAGGAACCTTTTCCAAATTGTGCAACTTTCGAGGCATTCGACTTTTTCGCCACAATCTTACCCACACAGTTGTCACAAAGGCTGCAGTGTGACGTCCGAGGAGGGCGAAACATTTTACAGGTGAAGCAGTACTTGAGCTTGACCACCTGCTGGTTGATGAGGATCTCCTTCGTCCGCGGAGGAGGGCGATACGTGGAGGATCCTGAGGTATCTTGCGAGACAAAGAACATGACGATATTAATGTCCCAAAAACAAATGTGCAGCTGTCGTACTTTTCCAATGGAGGCAAGGGTAATCTTCTTACGTTTTGGTCTGCAGTTCAATCAAGTCCCGCACAGATCCCCCATATGGCAAAGCTCTTTTACCCCATCTGTCCCACAATGATTTGCAGGGTGTATCTTCCTTACCGATCTGCTTCTCTATATCTGCAGCTTCGTCCGGGGTGGCCCTGGGTAGGATGCCTGGGTCTGTGAAGCTGGTTCTCAGCAGGGAGAGGACCACAAATACAAAAAGCACCCCTCCAATCACAGGTATGAAAAAGGTCAGGTGCTGTACCAGAAACGGGCAACTGCAAAAAGAAAGCATGCCAACTATTTATGCAGTGCCACGTACACGTTGTAAACAAACATGGTGACGTCACTTACTCGAAAGCAAAGAAAAGGCCACAGGTGACAACGATAAGACCCAGGGTCAGAGGGAGGACGCCGCTCTGCCTGGCGAACATGATCCGTCCGTCGCAGAAAAACTGGTTCTTCCCAGGGAACACTTCCCATTTTCTTCGTGGACGCCCCGCTTTCTTGCCGGTGTGGTTGTGTGCCAAAGCGGGCGACACCGACAGAGCAAGTGGGTCGATTTGCTGATACTCACAATTCCTCATCCTGTCGGCACAACCACCACGGTTTGGGGGTAGATAAAGGCACGCGTAATATTTTCACTGGATCTTTCAAAAGAAAAAAAACGGTTTTAAGTCATTGCGAGCTAGGGTTAGCATCCCCCGATGTCTTCCATCCTCAATGCTAACATCGGCGAGCTAGCGGTCCCACACAGAGGTTTTCTTCGTAGTTGACTTTTATCACATTAATGTTATTTCCAGTCAGCCCAATGTCCATTATCATCTTTGGAAGTTAAACCCTAACCCAGGAATTAAAAAAAAACAACTAATTCAGTAGGGGGAAAAATAGCAGACTTTAAAGCGAGATGAGTAGAAAACAGACGAGCGTCGCTTCCAGCTTAGATGCAGCACTCGTTCCTTGTCGCTTACCGTCCTCCTGTGACGTCACCATAAACTTGTCACATGGCTCCAGAGTCGCATGACCAGCTATACCACTGGCGCCATCTTTGCTACCAAGGACGTGTGCAGATGTACAGCAAAGCATGCAATTGCTGGCGTTTTGATGTTAGTTTTCCTGACTAAATACACCAAAAATAATTATTCTAAATATAGTTCTCAACATATTGCAACTCATAAACTTACAATAAAACATGCTTTTATTTCGTCAAAGTATAATTTTGAAGCCCTGCTTGACGTACTCTGCTGCTGCTACAATCTTGCAGTGTGTAGTGACCAGCAGGCCCTCTAACACGCACCCATTTTCTACTGCTTGTCCCTTTCGGAGTCGCGGGGGAGGTGCTGGAGCCTATCCCAGCTGCATTCGGGCGGAAGGCGGGGTACACCCTGGACAAGTCTCCACCTCATTGCAGGGCCAACACAGATAGACAGACAACATTCACACTCACAACAAAAATATAACTTATTACCCTTATTTTGGGCAGCACGGTGGAACAGGGGTTAGTGCATGTGCCTCACAATACGAAGGTCCAGAGTAGTCCTGAGTTCAATCCCGGGCTCGGGATCTTTCTGTGCGTAGTTTGCATGTTCTCCCCGTGACTGCGTGGGTTCCCTTCGTGTACTCCGGCTTCCTCCCACCTCCAAAAACATGCACCTGGAGATAGGTTGATTGGCAACACTAAATGGTCCCTAGTGTGTGAATGTGAGTGTGAATGTTGTCTGTCTATCTGTGTTGGCCCTGCGATGAGGTGGCAACTTGTACAGGGTGTACCCCGCCTACCGCGCGAATGCAGCTGAGATAGGGACAAGCGGTAGAAAATGGATGGATGGATACCCTTATTTTGTTTTGTACACAATTATAACTGTTTGGAAATGCACAAGATCACTGAATTTCAATATTTTTGATTCAATAATTAAAGGGTTCGAATGTTCTCGATAGCCAACATCTTTTGTTAATCTAACTGACATTCCTTTTTTTGTAACATGGGAAGTGAATAAGTGTACTTTTGTAGTTATTCCTTCTTTCTTCTACACAATAACTCAGATATGGTAACACGTCTGGCTTGCAGTAGAAAATATGGAGTGATTTTGGTCCAGAACATATTTTGCTTTATTCATTATTGGTGTGTCAAAATCAAGGGTGTACCTACCGCCCGAATGCAGCTGAGATAAGGCACCAGCACCCCCCGCGACCACGAAAGGGACAAGCGGTAGAAAATGAACGGATGGATAGCACTATTGGTGAATTTCTTGCCACTTTGTTTCAATGTCTACTCCTTTTATTTATATTTGTGTTTGACTTTCTCTTCTACTGTTACTGAATTGCATTATTTTAGTTTTACTGAGATTCATCGAGTATTTTTTCATCAAACCATCTTTTTAATTATAATTTATTATGGTATTATTTCTATTAGCTGCTGTGTGTTCTCTCCTAAACGAAACGCAAACGTTGTGTCGTGTGTTCACCTCGCACAAGACACTGTAATCGGTGTTGACCGCGAACCAAGACTTCTCATACTTGTCAAGTTAGTTGTCTCCATCCCGGGTTGCGGGAAAAGCGGTTGGAGCAGCCCCATGCTGCACAACAAGGCCTTTTTACATGTTGAAACAAGCTGTAGAAATGGATGGATCGAAAACCTAACGAGGAAGCGCCACAAACAGAGCATAAACTCAACCATGGTAGCAGTCATGGCGCTCTGTAGTCACGTGAGTGCCTTTTGACCAATCATGTAGGATATGTTCTAAAACCAGGTTGGCCATACTCTCCATATACACGGCTCTATGGAGCAGCCACGTTATTTATAGATTAACGAAATATTTATCAATTGTTTTACGCTCGAATAATATCACCTCCCTTTTTAAGGCCCCTTTTTTAATCATATTTTAAAATGTCTACGAATGTTATCATTTTAATAATCATATTTCTTAACAACTGGACTGTTTGATAAGACCGTTTCATTGATCATCATTATCTTAAAATCAATTACCATCATAACTCTTCTGTTTGTTCTGGACCAAAAAAAGAATTTAAAAAAACAGTAATTAATACTTTCAAAAAATAAAATGCATCAGAAACACTGTGTCTTTGCTCCTCTTTTATTTACTAAGCACCCCTATAATAAGACTATTGTTCTTTTTCAAACTGAACAACTTATTTACAGTAATCTACAAATGTTGGTTAATACGGGTGTGAATCTTTAGATAGCCAGATGTGGCTCTTTTGATGACTGCATCTGGCTCTCAGATAAATCGTAGCTGTCATTGCTTAACACGATAAGTAATGAATAATTCCGCTGGTAATCACAGTGTTAAAAATAACCACGTATCAACCAGACTACAAAGTCCTCAGCAAAACCATGCAGCACCAGAAGTCGCATTAATATTTATTATTGGTTAGCTTCAGAATAACAATGTTATTAAAAATAAAAAGAAACTCATTATACTCTAAAAATGTTGGTCTAACTTAAAAAAGATTTGTGTTGTATTCAGTGTCAAAAATTTTTATACAACTCTCACGGAAATACGTTTTAAAATATTTGGCTTTCATGGTTCTCTCAGCCAAAAAGGTTCCCGACCCCTGGGTTATAGGTTAGATAAGTTTATTCTGTTTGCAGGGAAATGGACTAAAAAACATATTTCTAAAAATATTTATTTTTTGCAAAAAACAATGCCCTGCAATAAAAAAAAAAATTAAATATATTTTCAGGTAAAAAACTGACTTCCGTCACAAGAGTTTTACAAACATTTCCAGTGAATTAACGGCGGTATCACTATTTTTACAGTAAAATTCTGGTGACCGAGCTACCAGTTTTGTACGTAAAACCTATTGTTTATTGTTTGATTTTAATAATTGTTATATATACGTACAAATATTTCTAATTAGGACCAACATGAGTCCACACTGTTAGGGAAGTTACTTATGTTATCTAAATTAAGCATTTAAATATGAGAAATATTTCATTTAATTTAAAATGTTAACAAAAATGTGTAAAACACATGAGATCTTTAATTTTTCACATTTAAATGCAATCAACTCTGATAATGATCATGAAAAATCCCCCCACGATGTGAATGCATGCACATTTAATGCCATGTTTTTCCATTCACAACCAAAATGTATAAATAAAACAGAATAGTCAAAACAAACACATACACCACAGTTCTTAAACACAAATATGAAACACATTCAATCCGCACTTTTTTCCCCATTGGTACGACCGAGACTCATGAGAATAAACATTCAAATTTCATGTGCACCCTGCTCCGGTTTGTATTCAACTACAGTAACAATTACAAAAAGGCATGATTTAAATTATGTAACCATATCTACTGTAAGCTATTGGTTGAAACAAAAAAAATCAGGCACAACATTTTGTCATGCTTTTTGTAACAGGTTATGTTAAAAATGTTACAGCAAAATTAAAAATGTAAAAAATGCTATACTCCAGGTTAAGTCCATGGTAGAAAATTACAGTGCAGTGCTAAACCCAGCAGCCAATAAGAGAGGAAATATCCCAGGATGCTTTGTGTGGTGGGGGAACAGATCTTAATGTGTGGTAGCAGAGCAATGATGGGGTTTTGAGGTGTGTGCTTACATCCATTTTTGGAATGAGTCTTGAGTTGAATGTTTGGTGTCGAGGTTTTCCTTCGGTGAAGAAGAGGCTCATTGAGGAGGAGCAGATGAGCGCTGATCCAGTAGGGAACAGGAGTTGAGGAAGCCATGAATCTGGTTAGGACCTAGACACACATTAATAGACTTGAGAGGAATTCTTCATGACATTTTTTTTTTTAACAAATATGTTTTTTTTCCCTTACCTGCACATGCATGCACAATATTCCAAAGGCGAGGAGAAAAGTTGAATGTACAACATAGACAAATACTCTCGGACTGAAAAATCCCGGCATGGGTTTATCGAGGCCTTTCTTTGAATCTGTCTCCCATAGTCCAAGTCTTAGGCACAGCTCTGGGTTACCTTGAAAATAAGCAAAAGCTGCCATGACACCCAGAGTCACCATAGGTAGAGCCAGAAGGAAGTTTGGTATTTGCCTTAGTTCAAAGTAGCGCAGGAAGCCCACGTTCCAATAAACATCCTGGATATGGGAGTAAAGCAGGGGCAGAGGTCTCATGCACCAAAGAGGGGGGGGACTATTTTCATCTGGAACACGGTAGCCTTTCCGCTCGGCCAAGGAGAGAAGAGCTGCGGGGATGCGCTCCAAGGATGCGGAAGGCATACAGAAAGTTCTATAGCCGTAGTATTGGAAAGCACAGAACGGAAGGGCAATGATTGCCGTTCCTAAAAGAGAAGTGAGCAGGAGGCGGGTGACGACCCAAATGTACTGAAGCATCTTCTTGTGGCCTTTTGTCGTTGTGCGATACAAACGGATCCGGGAGATGGCGTGTAGTGTTGGAAGATAGAGTATAAAGCCTATATTGACCAGTCCGTTGGATCGTGCCGCAGTGGCTATACTGAGCGCCACGCAGGCTCGAAGGGTGAATCCTTTCTCCAGAAGGAAGACCCCACTGAATGTGAGAGCAGCGAACAGACACTCCGAGTACCCGGCCACCATGAAAACATTAGCAGGTGTGATGCAGTAGAGCAGAGTGGAGAGCAAGGCCAGACGCCTGTCCTGCAGAACTTCCCTGCTGAGCGCGTGTAAGGCAACCACACTCAGCAGGAAGAAGATACTGTTCCCAACAGCGACCGCCACCATCAGGCGGCCCCGCACGCTCAACCAGCTGCTGAGGGGCCACAGCAGCGTCTCCGCCAGGCCTCGCAGGACCACGGGGTAGAGAGGGAAAAAAGCAAAGTTGTGTTCATAGATGTACCCTCTCTCCGCAATGAGGAGGAAATGCTCAGCATCCCAATGAGTGAGGCCACCAAATAACCACTCCACTGCAGAGTCTAAATATAGATGCTCTTCTGACCGCGGGGGCCTGAATGCATCAGCGTCATGGTCAGGGATGGCAGCGTTCAACAGAGCCTGTTAAGTACAATTAACATAAAATTAACTGACTTATTCTACTGTTTCTAAAACATAGATGTAACTTTGTGGCGTATTTTCGATATAACGTGTTGTTTTTTCCAAGAGCAGAAACATGTTTATTGTTACAGTTAAAATTTCTATTGGCAAGTAGCTAGCGAAATAAATTTAGCATGTGGCTCATTCACAAGTTTACTGGGAAAATAGTTACCTGTAAAAACAACGAGAGACCCCTGGTTACAGTAGCAAATTCTAGAACAGCTCTGTAATCCATGATAGTCACTGACTGAAATGGCGAAATCTGCTTTTCATGACAGATCATCGTCGAGGACTAACACTCGGCTTGTCGCGTTTTACATTAAAACCAGCGAATACACAGACATAAACATCCAATATTAAAATTAATTCAATTCAAATAGTAGTTTTTTCATTATTTCTAAAAACAGGGCCGACAATAGGTATTTAAACGCAGCTTTTAAATTTCACTCTGGCGCTGCCTTCGACCTCTACCTGATTCACTTCCGGTGCCAATGCAACGCAAATACGCTTTTCAAAATAAAGGTTTGTGGACTGGAACGAAACAACGGCCTGCGTTTATTTATCAGCTACACATACGCAGTTTTTCAGCCAGTATGGACCTTTGTCTCATTTGCAGTTTAGGCATGGGAAATAGAAATGCTGCGGCACAGAGTCTTTCTGTGTGGAGTCTGCATGTTCTCCCCGTGACTGCGTGGGTTTTTTCCCGGGTAGTACGTAATACATTAGTAGTCGGCCCAGCTGGGGGCACGCTAAGCAACCTCACGCTCAAAACACTAGGTATCCTGTTAGTAGTGCTTTTTGATGTCTGGATTTATTGTATAATTATGCCAAATAGATAATATATCAATATGTGTGCATGAAGCTTGAGCGGATAAAATACAGTAAATCTTCTACGACAATCTGAACAGTCAAATTAGGATCTATTCAATGCCCTTAGAAAACAATGACCTGGATAAACGTGAATATTCACAGGCAATATGGGATAGTCTCCCTGCATGCTGTTATTTCACTAAAAACTAAATTCTGCATTAAACATTCTTGTTTTTATAAAGAAGCAATTAACCTATAAGACAAACACCATTAAACAGTTTAGGAAGATTTCATGTACATTTATTCTTACCACGTGGAACATATAGTATAAAGATTTCATACTGAATAAATGATATTCATTGAGCCAAAAAAAGGGAAAGGGGGAATTTACATGTCTTAGCTACATAGTCTGAAATACAAATATGATGAATCCATGATTGAAGAAAAAATGTCAGATGTGTGTACTTCATCTAGTTTGCGTGGTACCAGGAAATAAAAGCTTTGAGCTGTGGAGAGACCAGAGTGGGTCTAATCAGCAGGAAGTGGAGGACGTCGAGTCAGCCTCTATCCCTCACCAATAATATGTGAGAATAGTGACACAGACAGAGACAGACACAAGAAGAAGTGTAATGTACAACATTATATATACACACCACAGCAAAGCTGTATTTGAAGTTGAAAACCAGTCCTAAGAGGTGATTTCTTTTCATAGGGGTATTCATACAATCAAGGGATAAAAGGAGGTAAGGGTGTTCTTGATACTTTGGGGAAGAAAGCCATTTTCTGTTTTTAACACCAAACTATGATGAACAAACTCAAGTAGAGCTTCATCGTCCACTTCTGTGAGAAACGCAGTTTACAGATTGCTGTCACTGAAGAGCAGTACGGTACAGAAAATGTCCTACAATCTACTGCACACTGCACAGGCCTCCCTGGTGAAGGTGTCTATTGGCAGCATGTTGCTGCGTGTTGGGTTGACTGGTGATACTCCAACTACAGCAACTAGAACCAGTAGGCCACTTTTGTCAGTCTACGCCACCTCTGAGAGGAGAGCAAGGGCACACTGCCTCTCCCAAACTCACTGTAAACGAGACAGCAACTTTGGTTACAGTTTTTGTTTTTCAGCTATTTATTTATTTAATTATTTATCTTTATTAAAAAGTACTTTCCCCCCAAGTGCAGAAAAGTTTCTCCACTGTGGCATTGCTCTGCTCTGCTCTCTTGTCATCCAGTCGGCATTTCTTTTGTGAGTTTGTGTCACTTTGTGGGCTTCTCTCGGTTTTTGTAATCCAGCACAGCTCTGTGATGACAAGTCTCAGAGCAAGAATCAGAGAATGGAATCTGTGGATTTTCATAAATAAGAGTCACGTTCAACCTTTCCTTGCCCCGTTGCACACAAGCCATGATATCAGGGAAGTGGGGGTGAGGAGCCACAGCTCCCTACAGCTGTCAGGACTGGCCAATCAAAAAGAGTACATCACAGATAACATGAGAGACCAGCGAGTTCATGAGGGGGGACACTGAAAGGTCAAGGAGCCGGGACTCATGTAGTGTGAACTCCGAGTGGTTCTCCTCTACCTTGGCTAAAGCGTGCAAAGCCCGGGCAGCTCGCCTCATCATGTCCGGGCTTGTAGCCTCGAAGTGCATCCCCTGCAGGTGTAGCAATGAACTCTGGCTGTGCTGAAACTGAGTAGCGGCCAGACTATCCTCCAGGAAGCCTAACAGGTTGCCTACACTGCCCTTCTGAACGGCAACTGCCCGTGCGGCCAGAGTATCACCCTGTGCTAAGTTGGCCAGTAGAACCACAGCCATCTCCCTGCAGACAGCCACCTTCCTCTCTCCAATTTGCCGCACAAGATTCCCATAGAGCTTCTCCAATCGGCTGAAGGGTGGGGTGGCCAGGATCAGGTCCACGTTGTTGTCTTGTATGCTGAGCTTGCTCAGCGTCTCCAAGACCAGTCTCTGAGGGGACAAAGCACTGTGTGGACCCAAAGTGGGGAAAGGATCTTGGGCTTCTGCTGAAGGGCAGACGGCCCAGTGGAGTAGACCATCCAACAGAGGCAAGCAGATGCTCTCAGAGTACACAGACAAGTCCAATTGGCCTGAGATGTTTGCCAAGGTGACCAGTGTGTTTTCCCTCAGGAGCTCCAAGCAGTCCCACCACCATTCATCCCTCTGGCCCATTCCCTCCTCGGTGTCCTCGTCTTTCTCGTAGGTGAGCGGGGCCTGTTTGCGCTCAGGGTGCCGGTGGTGGAGCAGAATAAGGCGACCCAGCAGCAGGAGTAAGCCTGGATGCTTGGACATCTCGTGGTCGTTGCCTGGAACAAAGGAGAGGCTGCGGACGATGTTGGAAATACAAATGCAGCGTCGAGCGAGTGAATCTTGCCAGTTTGCTAGTGAAACCAGCGGGCCCTCATCTTTACTGTGAGGCTCATCCTCCAGGATGGTGTTTGCCTGATGTGTCAGCACACTACCCACAGAAGGAATAGGTCGGTTATTCTCCTGGTTATTCTCAGCCATTTTTGACTCAGATTTGTTCTCCTCTTCAGTAGCCATGGTAAGACTGTCTTCGAAGACTGTGGCTTTTCCTGAGGTCTCTTTACACCCTTCATCATCTTGAATCTTTTTCTCCTCTTCTGTTGGCAAATTATATTCAACGATATCTTCTCTGACTCGTCTTTTCAGCAAACTTTGGGGTACAGGTATTCGTTCTCGACGATCTAAGAAGTTTTTGCGGGGCTCAAAGTGTGTCTGAATGTGATCTGTTGAGTCCCCGCCACCTGCACTCCAGTGAAGTAATCCACTGTCAAACTCTTGAGATTTGCTGTGACTGTTGGTCTGGGCAGCGATAAACGGGTCTCTCTTTCGTACCACCTTTACAGGAAACTTGTCAAACTTGCTGCCCTGTTTAAGTCTGTCCTGGGCAGATAAAATAGGTAATGAGCCCGTTTGGTCAGATGAAGAACCCTTGCACTTTCCATCGTCGTCTTCAGTCTTTTCATCTCCTTCATTGGAACACTCCTTACGCTCAGCTTCCTGTTTTATATGAGCTGGCAGATCCATTTCTTGTTCCTCCTCATCCATATCGTCTTCATCCTCCACATCTACATCGTCTGGTTGTAGTTCCTCTTCTTCTGTGCTATCCGATACTTTTTTCAAGGCATCAGGGTCAAGTAGTGTCCTCTGTCCAGGGTCCCCCACCTCATATTCTTGCAAGATGCCAAAGATCTCAATGAGACAGCGACGGAAATATTCAACGACCAACTCGAGTAGGCCGGGCAACTAATGGGGAAGATAAATGTGATCAATTATAATATATAGACATTAACACCATGCTTAGTATGATGAATACGATAAAATAGAATTAAGTCTCACCGTATTGAGATCAAAGGTGGAAATACTGCTGTCATCATAAAGGAGAATGTTGATTGTGTCCAAGGCCCAGGTACTCTCAGCCAGTAGACCCGACTTTAATGACATCATGACCCTCCATGCCTCTGGGGTTCCTACGTTAGGAAGAAAAAAAACCTATCATGACCACCAAGTACAAGATTCCCCATCTCCTATTTAGGTTAAGTGCAGGGTCAAAGGGAGATGCAACCTATCAGCAGCAGAATAATCAACAATCATAACCTAACATGGGGAGAATTTAGAACTCACACAAGCACAGAGAACACATGCAAAGTCAGTAACTACTTTTGAAATACCAACAGACAGTTTCAAAATGCTGTTAAAGAAACATACCGATCTCTTTCATGGTGAGTCTCCGACGTGGTTTTAGGAGAGGGTGGCTAGCTTCGATGGAACCCATGGGGAAAGGCATGTCCCGCCTTATTAAAGGTGACTGCACTGAAGAGGGCACTATATGTGATGCAGGCACAGGAGGGCCGGCCTTTTGCATTTTCATTACTCCGTGCATGTAGGGAGATTTACTTGGGGATGTCCTGCTCTCCATCGGGCGGGGCATGGACGCTGGGCTGGATACTTGTGGAATGTGGTTCTGCACGCCTTGCGGGGACTGGTAGTTGGCCTGCACAGAACGAGGCATCGGTTGACCCGGCCCGGCTGGACCGTACGGAGGCTGCCGCGGTCCCATCTGACCACCCCACTGGTTTTCATGATTAATTCGCTGTTCTGATGACATCATCTCTTCAGAGCGGCTCATGCTTGGGTAACCGGGTCCCTGAGGCGGGCCCCCAGGGCCACCCTGACGACCATGGTAGTTCTGATAGTTCATGTCTCGTGGTCCCTGCCACATGCCTCCCTGAGGACCCTCTGGGCCCGGCTGCATCATCTGAGGGGGCATGGCGGGCTGAGCGTTAGGGCCGGTTGCTCCCTGCATCCTGTCACGACCAAAGGGAAATGGATACTGATTGCCTGGGCCAGGGGGGCGGCGTTCAGCGCCTGGATATGGTCCACTGCCGCTGTATTGATTGTACGGCTCTTGCTGTCCTGGAGAAGGTGCAGGTACGCCGCCTTGCTGCTGTTGCTGTGGCGGTGGTTGTCCACCCGGGAAAGACCCACTGTACTCCGACTCATGACGTTTTGAAGGAGGGTAGCCTCCTTCCACAGGACGCTTGTAGCTCTAAAAAAAAAAACAACAAAACATGGTCAGAATCCAGTGTACTAAACTCTGCTCATTAGCATAGCGCAGTTTGACATTTACCTGCTGTTGCTGTGGGTACATTCCAGGCTGCTGATTGGGGTGAGAGCCAGTAGGGGGCGTTCCCTGTCCAGGATACTGATTACCATAGGAATCATGTCTGCAAATGATACACTGTCAATGCCAGATTGGCCATGAAAATATTTCTTATTCAAAAGATGAATTCATAGTATACAGTTTTGACTTGGTTAAATTTACTAATAGGACTGACTTTTTATGTTTTTTGTTTCACCAATATTTTCCATCACTATATTTTTTAGACTTAAACTTAGAAAAACTTTATTGAGCCACAAGGGAAGATGTATAATATATACAAATTCAAGCGTATGTGATTATGCTATCACACAATATACTGTATATCATCATATTAAAAATAAAACCAAATAGACAACAGTTGATTACATTTGGTCTTCCATCCAGTCTATAAAACGCCATGTAGCCAGTATCTGCCAACGTAATATTGTATAAAAAGGTTTTGTTAACGGACCGTGGTTGCTGTGGTGGAAAGCGATTTGGCGAATACATCCCAGCGTCGGCATTGGCAGGTATTATAGAGTTTGGCTGAGGAGCACCAGATCCTATGTTGCTTTCTGGACCCATTCCTTGCTCAGATCTGGGAAAGAACATAATCACCACAAAACATCAGAACATCATGTTTTTTTTGTTTACTCTTTTCTTATGGTAGTTTTGTTTAAATTTCTTAATTACCGTACTGTTTGAAAATTATAGAGAAAGGTAATTTCTATGCACACGTTTTGAAAAAATTCAAAAAGACCGGTTTACTTGTATGTTCTGATTGTTTGAATGTTGTGTGTCATATTGTTGTTGAAATAAAGTTAGGGGGGAAAAAGGGCTATGATTGGTCAGCTTGTTAAGACATCATTTCCTGCATTAACACAGCCCACCTTCACCAAGATATTCTTCTATGGTTTTGAAACAATGTTCACATTAAAAGTGACTGTTGTATTAAAATGATTAGTTCCAGCTCCAACAATAAAGTGAGTGTCGCTACCACTACTACACACAGGAAAAGGAGTGGAAAAGAATTGCAAGTAGGTCCCGCCTGCGCGTACCAAAACGAAGACTGGGGATGAATGACAAGAGGCTTACTCTGTTTTTGTAATTCTACTGTCAAATAAACGTGCTCAGGTGCTGAGAGCGATGCACATAGTGAGACCTTTTGTATCTAGTTTGAATGCCAGAGCCAAAAAGACAAACACACGGACATAGCAATGTATCGATGACGGCAAAGTTATTGAGTTAATTTTCATTTATTGTTCCATGAATTGATTTACTAAAGATCCCGACCTACAATTATATTATATTTTAATGCCTCTGGGCATCAAATTTAATACCATTCATTTTTGCAAAATCCATTTGACTTTTGATGCTTTTTAATGACGTGCGGAAATCTTGAAATTAAGATATTAATTACAGACACAGTATCTTTTTCTGACTTGCAAAGGGAATTAGCCCCTGGATTTCATCAACCATCTTTAGTGACCTTTAAAATTCAGAATTTCTGACCTCCTGTCGTAGCCTGGTCCATAGGGATACTGTTGTCTGGGCCCCATTGGCATTGTGCCCATGGCTCCGGGTGGTCCACGATTGAATGGAGGCTGCTGCTGCTGTTGTAGCGGTTGCTGCTGCTGGTCGCCCATCCCGCTGTTCCCACCCTGGTTAGCAGGAAGAAACTGCTCCCCGACTGAGGATGCATTCAAAATTAAAGTGTTTAGTGCAAATTAACTGAGCCATTAGTTAGGGAACCATTTTATGATCCATTCAGCTCTCGTCTATTTAGCAAGCCTTTTTACCTTTTCGCATATTACTGAAGGGATCCTTGTTGGGTTCGTAGGGGCCCATGCGACCTTGCATGTCTGAGGTGTTCATACCAGACTGATAAGCGGAGTTGGGTGTCATGTTTTTACGTGGGTAGGCAGGATCGCTTCCTTCAGAAAAGGGGTCTTGCAGGTTAACACTACTTCTAGGACGGAAGGAGAAAATGAGGGTGTTTGAAATGGTAATAGTGGGAATGGCAGAATACAATACAATTAGTTTCACCAATTTATGATCAGTTTGACTGCAATAGTCTAATGAGAAAGTCACCTGGAGCCAGGTGGCATGGGGGGCATCTGGGAATGAGGAGTGGAGGCTGGGGTTGGAGGCTTTAGGTCTCCGCCCTCTGCCATAGAGCTGCTGGTTGACTGGGGAGTCTGAGGGCCCTGCAGAGAGCCTGACCCAGCTGTGGAGCAGAGGGACGCTTCAGTTTGAAAGTAGAGAGAAGCAGACAAATATAAATATGACAAATCATTTTAATGACACAGAAATATAGACCACATTAGAAAGAAAAGGGTGTGGCGCTAACCTGGCGAGGGGGGCTGGACCTTTGCAGTCTGGTTCTTCTTGTTGTCTGAAAAAATCTCGGGAGGTGGGTCTTCGCCACGCTCAATCTTACACTCAAAGGCGTACAAACACTGAATGTACTGCTTTTTCAAAGAACTGGCAGCACTGCTAGATGTACCCACATTCAGACTTGTGGCCAAATCACGCCATTTTTTGTTCTTATTCACCTGAGACACAAAAAACAATGTAAAGTAATGTAAAAGATAAGAGAAAGGAATACATTCAAATGAGAAACACATAAGTAATTACCTGTGTCATGCCTCCGATGTCCTTCACTGACACATACAACCGAAAGAGGTCAAGAGGTTTGCGTCCTACAGCAGGCAGGTTGGTCATGGGCATGGCTTTTTCCTCAATGAAAGCCAAATAGCGGTCAACCCACATCTTCCTCTCAGGCTCTGGTCCTAACTCATACAGGCGCGTTATCTTTTCACTGGTCGTGGTGGAAGAATTGGACTTCTGTTTTGTGTGACAAAAGTTAAACCCATGTTTAGTAGGTGTGTTTGTTTTTAGAAAAACATAATTAATCCAACACAAAAGCAAATCTACCTTAGATTTGGGCTCAGGTTTAGGTGTTCCTCCCCCATCAACTTTGTTATTCATTTTATTGTTCATCTCAGGACTTGGAGCCATACCTATGCACATTTAAATTAGGAATACTTGATATAACTTTGCTTCACAAACAAAATATTAAACTCAGGTGAAACCAATTTGCATAATTTACCACTAGAGTTGTTGGCCATGTTTGGCCCTATGGAATAAGGTGATCCACCTTGGGTGTTCATCATTCCGGGCATGTTATTAATAGGAGGGCCATAAGGAGGGCCAGAGCCCATCATGCCTGGAGGCATATTGGGATAACCAGACATCCTGGAAAGGGGGACAGAAGTCAGAGTGTCTATCACTGACAGCATAATAAAGTAAATCAAAAGGAGGCTTGAGCAAAAACCAACCTGTTGTGCATTGAGTTAGAGGCGGGGTGCTGCAAGGCTGCGGGATCTTGGGCCTTTCTGTTCATGCCTGGAGGAGGGCACATCCCAGAGCCAACCTGGGGCGGTATGTTGCCCATGTTCGGAGGCATGTTTGGGACCATGTTGGGACTCATGCCAGGGCCATAAGGACGTGGCCCCATTTGATTCTGAGGCATCCTTCCTGGGGGCATGCCAGCATACGGTTGTCCCCCACCTTGACCTGCCATTTGACCCATGCCTGTTCCTGTGTAGTTGGCATTGGGCATGTTGCCATAACCAGGTTGGCGAGGATAACCTAAAGAAAATATAACAATATATATCCAGTGACTAACTACTTAATATCTGTGTATTAAGACAATTAAGTGAGAACAATGTCTTTGTGTACATAAGGCACACTTTTCTTTTGATTATGTGCTAGCAGTGAAAGCTATGTTCCCAGAGCAACAAGCCTTCGTCACAGTCTGAGCTCCACTGACAGGAGGCTCTGCTACGTCAGCTGACTTTCTGCTTGACAGCTATTAATAGCTGCAACAGAGTTAGAGGGAGCGACTCGCAATAGCTTGCTATGCTATGCCTGTGTGTGGAAGAGATGGAGCCCACAGGTTTAAAAACAGTTAAAACACTTTAAAAAAAAAGGTAGTAAATCAAGTCGGGGGGAAAAAATAATGTCTACAAGCATTCAAAATTATACACACCTTGGGGGCCATATTGTCCTCCTTGTTGTCCATATCCCCCCATGGAGTTATTTTGTTGATATGGACCCATCGCAGGATGCATCTGTCCACCTGAAGACTGGCGAGGCGACAATGCAGAAGCTGACTGAGGGGGACCGTAAGGTGGCATTTGAGGGTTTCTCTGCATAAACCCTAAAATGTTGTGCGGAGAGAGGTATTGTTCAGAAAAAGATATTAACCAATAGCTTACATTACACTCGCACTGAAGGCCAAATGTGTGCACTATGTATTTAAATGACACACCCTGCTGCGTGAGGACATATGTACATCTTTTAGACTTTGGGGGTAAGATATGTCCACATACAACAGCATTTTGAAAGGATCTCTGTCCTTATAAAAACATATTTGCTGGCTGGCAAGTGTGTTTTGGCCAACCAGAGGCCTCGAATAGCAAAATCACCTGGCTTAATCAGCCAAGTTTCTGTTTTTGCTGAAATTCCTGATGTCAGTATTGGACTTTGTTATGTTTAAAAATCGATGCTCCACTATACAGAGGCTAGTCGACAACATGATTTATGTTGGGTTTTTTAATCTCACATGGTGTCATTTATTCAGCAAAGTGCACACGCGCTCAGTTGTTACATTCGGTTTAAATAAATGAGGTCGCAGAGTTCAAAAGCTTGGTTTTCCCAATCTACAAACAAACCGTTTTGTAATGTCTTAACCTGGGGCTGGAGTTTTCGAATAGCTCATTTCTTAAGAACAAAAAGCCAAAAGACAGAAAAATATGTTTAAAAAAACATCCACTTGTATGCTGAGAGTGCATACAAGAACAAACAGCTTGGAGAAAAAGAATGGCAAAAAACAATTCTACTGGTTAATAAAGAGGGTGTGTGAAGCGCAATATGAAGGTATTTCGGCTCCACACTATCGATAAAGATGTCGCTTAACACAAAAGCACCGCGCTGCAGCCCTGCTTTAAAACATGCCTCGCCAAAGGTGGTATGAATAAAGTATTACAATATTTGCTTCAAATTTAGCTTAACAAATAAACAGTCAGATCAACAGGTAATGAAGTTAACTAGCTGCCTGCTGTGCCCATTCAGATATGTAGACATGTAAACAGCTACTTTGCTTGTTGCCAATTATTAGCTCAGTCTAAACAGTCCATGCAGCATAAACTAATGCAAATGAAATGACTGAATTTTGTGACAAATTCCTACAATTTGTGTTAAATCTTTAACAATATGTGCTTTACCTGCTACATTTTAGCTATGTACTTTTAGCCATAGTATTGTTTTTAGTATTTACTAATGATAGTTTGTGTCTTAAAGCCAGACCAAGAGTGGCAACCATAAATCATAGAGATGTCCGATAAATGCTTTAAAATGTAATATCGCAAATTATCGGTATCGTTTTTTTTATTATCGGTATCGTTTTTTATTTTATTTTTATTTTATTAAATCAACATAAAAAACACAAAATACACTTACAATTAGTGCACCAACCCAAAAAACCTACCTCCCCCATTTACACTCATTCACACAAAAGGGTTGTTTCTTTCGGTTATTAATATTCTGGTTCCTACATTATATATCAATATATATCAATACAGTCTGCAAGGGATACAGTCCGTAAGCACACATGATTGTGCGTGCTGCTGGTCCACTAACAGTACTAACCTTTAACAGTTAATTTTACTAATTTTCATTAATTAATAGTTTCTATGTAAATAATAATAAATGTAACTGTTTTTATATTGTTTTACTTTCTTTTTTATTCAAGAAAATGTTTTTAATTTATTTATCTTATTTTTTTTATTTTTTTAAAAAGGACCTTATCTTCACCATACCTCGTTGTTCTAATTAGACATACTAATGTGTTAATTCCACGACTGTATATATCGGTATCGTATCGGTTGATATCGGTAATTAAGAGTTGGACAATATCGGAATATCGGATATCGGCAAAAAAGCCATTATCGGACATCCCTAATAAATCATGAAGCATTTATTACAATGCCACTAAGGATTTCTATTTTATTCTAACCTAATCCTAGATTATGGCAGGCTATATGTAATATATACACTTGTTTATTGTTCTTTGAGTGCAATCAGAAAATCCCAATGTGTTAAATGCTTTTTAATTTTAACCTTCTACAATTGTTCTTTAAAAGCATTAAGAAATATGTTTAATACATCATAAGATTTTGTATTAAAATGAAGCCAATATGACTTTTTTTGTGGTACCCTTATTTTAAAAAGTATAGAAATACATTTTGGTACGGGTAGCAAAATATTGATATCGGAACAGGACAAACTGAAATGAATGCATACTTGCAAATGATACTCAGAAGTGTAAGAAACCAATATATAAATTCTGGACAGCACACCTCAGTGCTAAATATTAAATTACAAATATTGTTAAAAGATCATTTATTACCACATGAACGCACAGAAAGGTACCAAAAATCAGCACCGTTGAATACTGGTTTACTTGATTCACAGGTATTGGCGATTGGTACCGTATCGGTTCAAGTGTGATAGATAACCATCTCTCCATCCATCCATCTTCTTCCGCTTATCCGAGGTCGGGTCGCGGGGGCAGCAGCCTAAGCAGGGAAGCCCAGACTTCCCTCTCCCCAGCCACTTCGTCCAGCTCTTCCCGTGGGACCCCGAGGCGTTCCCAGGCCAGCCGGGAGACATAGTCTTCCCAACGTGTCCTGGGTCTTCCCCGCGGCCTCCTACCGGTCGGACGTGCCCTAAACACCTCCCTAGGGAGGCGTTTGGGTGGCATCCTCACCAGATGCCCGAACCACCTCATCTGGCTCCTCTCGATGTGGAGGAGCAGCGGCTTTACTTTGAGCTCCTCCCGGATGGCAGAGCTTCTCACCCTATCTCTAAGGGAGAGCCCCGCCACCCGGCGGAGGAAACTCATTTCGGCCGCTTGTACCCGTGATCTTGTCCTTTCGGTCATAACCCAAAGCTCATGACCATAGGTGAGGATGGGAACATAGATCGACCGGTAAATTGAGAGCTTTGCCTTCCGGCTCAGCTCCTTCTTCACCACAACGGATCGATACAGCGTCCGCATTACTGAAGACGCCGCACCGATCCGCCTGTCGATCTCACGATCCACTCTTCCCTCACTCGTGAACAAGACTCCGAGGTACTTGAACTCCTCCACTTGGGGCAAGATCTCCTCCCCAACCCGGAGATGGCACTCCACCCTTTTCCGGGCGAGAACCATGGACTCGGAGGTGCTGATTCTCATCCCAGTCGCTTCACACTCAGCTGCGAACCGATCCAGTGAGAGCTGAAGATCCTGGCCAGATGAAGCCATCAGGACCACATCATCTGCAAAAAGCAGAGACCTAATCCTGCAGCCACCAAACCAGATCCCCTCAACACCTTGACTGCGCCTAGAAATTATGTCCATAAAAGCTATGAACAGAATCGGTGACAAAGGGCAGCCTTGGCGGAGTCCAACCCTCACTGGAAACGTGTCCGACTTACTACCGGCCATGCGGACCAAGCTCTGGCACTGATCATACAGGGAGCGGACTGCCACAATCAGACAGTCTGATACCCCGTACTCTCTGAGCATTCCCCACAGGACTTCCCGAGGGACACGGTCGAATGCCTTCTCCAAGTCTACAAAACACATGTAGACTGGTTGGGCAAACTCCCATGCACCCTCAAGGACCCTGCCGAGAGTATAGAGCTGGTCCACAGTTCCACGACCAGGACGAAAACCACACTGTTCCTCCTGAATCCGAGGTTCGACTATCCGGCGTAGCCTCCTCTCCAGTACACCTGAATAGACCTTACCGGGAAGGCTGAGGAGTGTGATCCCACGATAGTTAGAACACACCCTCCGGTTCCCCTTCTTAAAGAGAGGAACCACCACCCCGGTCTGCCAATCCAGTGGTACCGCCCCCGATGTCCACGCGATGCTGCAGAGTCTTGTCAACCAAGACAGCCCCACAGCATCCAGAGCCTTAAGGAACTCCGGGCGGATCTCATCTACCCCCGGGGCCTTGCCACCAAGGAGCTTTTTAACTACCTCAGCAACCTCAGCCCCAGAAATAGGAGAGCCCACCACAGACTCCCCAGGCACTGCTTCCTCATAGGAAGACGTGTTGGTGGGATTGAGGAGGTCTTCGAAGTATTCCCTCCACCGATCCACAACATCCGCAGTCGAGGTCAGCAGAAGGAGTCCTATGAGATAACCATCTCTAATCAGGATATTACAAACAATTATTTAGCTGTACACTATGAGCATACTCTTACCTGTATTCTTCTTTGATATCCATTTTCAAAATAAGGTGTGCACCATTTTGAAAAATATGTTACTAAATACAGGGCAAGTCAATCAATCAATCAATCAATGTTTATTTATATAGCCCTAAATCACAAGTGTCTCAAAGGGCTGCACAAGCCACAACGACATCCTCTGTACAGAGCCCACATAAGGGCAAGTAAAAACTCACCCCAGTGGGACGTCGATGTGAATGACTATGAGAAACCTTGGAGAGAACCGCATATGTGGGTAATCCCCCCACGCCCCATAGAGGGGGTTATTAAGTATATAATATGAGGAGACAAGAGTTCCTGAATATGGTTTTACAACCATGAGAACTGAGTTTGACACCCCTGTCTTACATGATAATTGCATTTACGGTGTACCTCTGTCAGGGGCCAGTGGAGACTGGCTCATTCCGGGGTGAAGGCTGCCATCTGACTGCACACTTGATGGCCTCGGAGGCATCTGATTGCCTAAAGAAGCATATTGACCTCGTGTTAGCAGGACCAAGACTGATACCATTACTTGGGTATTTATTGTGAGTATGTGATTGAAAGGCCAGTTGGCGCGTAGTATGTAGTTATTGTGTAGACATAACCTAAAGGGCAAGACAATAACACCAGCATATCTCTGAATGTACAAAAAAAATGTTCTGTGAAGAAATACATTTACCTGGCATGTTGGCAGGGGACAACGGTCCAGCACGAGGTGTACTGGCGCTGGCAGGGGACCCGGTCGGGGAAGGGGAGGGGCCTCGAATACCCGGCAGGTGTGGAGATGTGTGAGGCGAGAAGGGTGACTGGGCCGGGTTGCTCTGCTCACCCTGACTGCTCGAAACCCCTGGCGTGCTCACACCAGGACTCAGAGCACCGTCGGTACCAGTAGGCAGGTCGTCAATGGATCCTGACAGGTCCTAAAATCATGTGAGGGAGAGCAGACTTCGAGTACATTCCGAATGTAAACGGATTAAACCTGACTACCGGTACATCAAAAGATAGCAAAAATAAACAGATCCTTCGGCAGCAATAATCCAATTAAACCACAAACTCAAATGTAACTCTGATTAAAAAAAGAAAAACTATACTGTGAAGAAGAATTTGTATTCTAGCTGATGCATACATGACTGACCGGGAGGCTGGAAGGACGGCCTTGACTGTCCTCTGGACCACTTTTTGGCTGCGAAGATGGTGGGGCGTTGGACTGAAAAGAGTCCTGGGATAGCTCCTAAAAAAGCCAACACATGCTCAAGTACACTGCCAGATGTACAGATGCTTGTACAGTAAAGTACAACGACGTGGATGAATAGGATTCTGATCAGATCAGCACCTGTTGTGGAGGAGGAAAGCGCTGATAAGGTGACTGCTGTGCTTGCTGCTGCTGCTGAGGATTCTGTGGGTACGCTCCAGACTGGCCCTGTTGGTGCTGGGGTGGCTGGGACTGTGCCTGCTGTTGTTGCGATGGGGTCTGCTGTGGTGGTTGCGCAGATACCGGGTAGTTGGCCTGCCCTTGGGGTCCTTGGGGAGCCTGGGAACTGGGCTGCTGTGGGGTTTGACCGCTTTGGCCCTGCTGCTGGTACGGGGATTGGCCAGGCTGTGAGGCCGACGTTTGGGAATAGGGCGGCTGAGACTGTGGGGGGCCTTGAGGTGGACCAGATGGGGGAATATGAGGTTGTTGATATGGGGATCCCCCTTGAGTGTGCGGCGCTGAACTTGGTGGCGGGTGTGGTTGCCCAGGGTAAGATGTTTGGCCACTTGGTTGCCCTGCTTGGGGCTGAGAGTAGGGTGTTTGATGCTGGCTTGGGTGGGGACCTTGACCAGGCTGGCCATAATATGGGCCCTGGCCTTGTGAACCGTATCCTCCAGATCCATAGGACCCCATCTAGAACACAAGACAGATGGTGAGGACAACTAAAGAAGAAGGCAGAAACTCAACAAGATCAATACCTGTGGGCCATAGGGCATGGCACCCATGCCTCCAGGGGTTCGTCCTTGCATTCCAACTGGGTATCGCTGAGGACCTGGGGGTCCATACCCCTGGCCAGTATATCCAGGACCCTGCTGCGCTGTGGGAGGCCCCTGTTGGGACTGCTGACTGTATGGGCTACCAGGACCGTACGGTTGCCCTCTCATTTTCCCCATTGGGTCCATGGAACCAGGCGGCTACAAAAAAAGGAATATATGCCAACAATACATCAAAAATATGAATAAGCACAAGAAAGACAAATTATACTTTAGTTATAAATGCACTGCAAAACATTAAAAAGATTTAAAAAATGTGTCCCGATACAACTTTTTCCACTTTCGATAAAATACCGATATTGATCTGATGCCAGCACAAATAATACATACTTATATAATTTTATAGAGTAGAATGTTAAAAAAAGGCTTAAACAAGTGAAATGACTCAAACAGCTGATATAATCCAATTAGGGGTGTGCCTATTTTGGTAAAAAAGAATGTGATCGCCATTCCCAATTAATACATTTTATCACAGATCACAAACGCCGTTTGCCTCTCGCTGACACTGTATATATTTGTAGTCCCTCGGTTGAAAAGCAGCCAATTATGTGTCACCATACACAATGTGGAGCTGCTCCTCTTGAATAATAATAATCATCTCCATAATCCATTATAGCAAATCTGCAATTCTTTGCATCATAAGTATCATTATCATGTAACATTATCACTGGAGGACGAGGCTGAACATATTACACACAGAGTAAGAGAACACAGGACGAGCTCAAATATTGTGTTGATATAAAGTAGCAGTCACCATAAATAGATTATACAGTTAATACAAGTGATTGGTATCGGTATCGGCCAAGCTTACTCATGGATGATCGGTATGGTAAATGGCAGTATAAAACCTTGATCAGAACATACCTCAATCAGATACTTCTTTTTCACTGATGATATACCAATTTCAGGTCGAGGTTTAACACGAAAAATTGGCTTTTAAAATTACTCACTAGGTTTTTTGACCTATGTCGCCATCATTTCATGAGTCAACAGTGCTAAATATATCCCCTTTCAAATGGAGGGCAGTCCGCCCAATTACAAACATATACCAGCTGTGCTCCTGTTTTGAGTCATGTCCAAGTATTTTTTTCTTCCTGGAGAAGGCAGTTTAGCTGTGCATGAATGACGCCACAAATTAAGGAAGTACTTTCAAAACAGACTGGGAGTGAACGGGGAATGAACGCGAACTCATTCATAGTCCAATATTTATGACTCCTCTTTAATGTAATTATTTGCTTTGAATGCCTCACCTTACCTCCATTTAAAATAATCCCTGAATGTGCGAGAGGAGAAAAAAAACATCAGCTGTACAAGCTATTTGCAAATAGCATGACATTTTGCAGATGCACGGAAAATTAATTGAAATACGGTACATAAGAACAGCACATGGCTAATCTGCATAAGACAGAGGGTAACCCTTGGTGGTGTGAGAAATGGTGGACTGCTTTCTGATTGGCTTGGGTGGAGGAAATGGGGAAGTGAGGCAGGGGTTCCTTGGAGTCAAACTTTTGTGGCATGCCAGACACAGCAGCGACATGCGCACATCTTCAAAAACAAGAGGACAAACCTTGCCTTGCATTTATAGCAAGGCAAAAGCATTTATAATGAAAACTGCATCAAGAAAACTTAAAGTGAGATGGGAATAATGTGTTAAGAAGCCCAGGAAATGTGTGTTGTAAAAACACAGAACATCCATCCATTTTCTACCGCTTATTCCCTTTGGGGTCGCTGGAGCCTATCTCAGCTACAATCGGGCGGAAGGCGGGGTACACCCTGGACAAGTCGCCATCTAATCGCAGGGCCAACACAGATAGACAGACAACATTCACACTCACATTCACACACTAGGGCCAATTTTTAGTGTTGCCAATCAACTTATCCCCAGGTGCATGTCTTTGGAGGTGGGAGGAAGCTGGAGTACCCGGAGGGAATCCACGCAGTCACGGGGAGAACATGTAAACTCCACACAGAAAGATCCCGAGCCCGGGATTGAACCCAAGACTACTCAGGACCTTCGTATTGTGAGGCAGATGCACTAACCCCTCTTCCACCGTGCTGCCCAACACACAGAACATATTATTATTTAGCAAACTTATTAAGCACCAGATGCAAGGAGTGGCGTACTAAGCGATAACCTTAGTGGGTCATATTATGATTTTTCCCCTAGATTTAAAACACTTCCTTGTGGTCTACATAACATGTAATTGTGGTTCTTTGGTCAAAATTTAGCAGGTTATTTTATAAGCCGCTCTCTATCTCTTTAGAATGTGTCGTTTTGTGGGCGGTTTTATCTACGTGCCGAAGCCTTCCTCGAGGCCAAGCCCCCTTTTGGTTGCGTCTCCACCCCACCAACCATGTTATAGTTTCCATATCGAGTTTACTGACAGATAAAAAATTAGAACTATGCACTACTTTTAATGAGGAATGGCAACAGTAGAGAATTTTAGCATGAAAGTGCATGTACAAGCCAGTCTGCCCCACAACAAGAGGACAAGGAAAAATAAGGAACTTATTGACTACAACTGAATAAAAAGGGCGGACTCATGCAAAGCACTTTGTGTAAAATTCGACCATATATGGCAGTGCTGTTCAACAACATAGAGGGCAACAGTTTCAAGAGGCTTGACATGCACGGTCTCATTGATATTTTTCATGTTTCGTCAAAAAGTGCCTCCACAGGTTATATTCCTTCAAGACTGTGTTTACTTCATTGCAAAGTGAACACAGCACCTTTCCCACTGCATTGTCAATAAAGCCATATTTTGTTGTCGAGTCGCTGTTAACAGTCTGATTTTCGTGATCCATTTTTCTTTTTTCTGAGTCCATAGTGATATTTTTGGTTTGAATGAGTAATCTCCACTCACCCCATTGTAACACATATGCCTTTCTGTAGCCACCTGTGGGGCGGCGGGAGTACTGCATACATGAGCAACCCAAGGAAATACTGGTTTCATCAAGCTTATTTGGGTGTTCAGCGGACCAAATGAAGAACTTTGGCGGACCGGATGTGTTCCGTGGGTCGCCAGTTGAGTAGGCCTGATATATGGAGATATCCGCTGGCGTAACTATGGCAAGATATGTCCCTGAAGTAACAAATTCCAAAACGCTCATTCCGAGCAAGTTTGGAAGAATGCAAGATTGTTTTATAAATATCGCTGCATGCCTCCATGGTTTGATTTCAAATTTTCGAAACTTATGGGGATCCCAAAATACACAAAACAGGTACAAGTAGGTAAGAATATTTGTTTTGAATAATAGGACCCCTTAAACACACAATTCACTCTCGCCACATATTGGAATTAACGATGCAATGGCATCATTGCAAAAATCAAAAGTGTGAACTCAGTTTGGCTTTTTAGTGTGGATGGGACAAAGCTGGAAAAATACTTTGCAGTATAGAAGAGTGTTTGATGAAAATACAACAAACTGACTGCATGGCAAACATGCACAGACACATCATTGTGATGTCACTGTCCTGAACTGAAAAAGAGAAATCATTATTTTTCTACTCAGAAGTTTAATATTTACTGTGTTATGTTTTTACTTAATAGATTTGATCTACTTTAGTTGTGATTTTTTTTAAATGAGTTGTCTACCTGTGTTGGCCCTGCAATGAGGTGGCGACTTGTTCAGGGTGTACGCTGCCTTCCGCTCTGGTGCAGCTGGGATCTTGAATGTCCAGTATTATCTCTGTTATGTTATAATTACACTATAGCATTATCAGTGTTATTTCTGTTTTGTACAGTTTATTTGCACCGTGGTTATCCTGTTTTCAACATTCTGTTATGTATATTTGCTAATATCTGGGATATTTGTCTGGTGTTTCTATATCTGCACTATCTGGTGCCTTTATTTACTCAACAGTGTTGCTTCTTTTGTGTCAAATTTGCACCAAGATACACATTAATCCTTATTGCTACGTATATTTGCATCAGGGGCAATAATTGATATTGGTATGTATGTTTTTGCTATCTGGGATATTTATTCAATTTTACTACTGTTACATACTGTATATCTGGTCATTTTGTCCAATCAACAAGTATTACTTATCTTACGCTATATTTTCCCTGGTTCCAAATGATCAAATATGTGTGAGAAAAAGGGTGGAATTGACATTAAAGCTTCTTGAATCTTGAACCTGACTGATTTCCAACCACTGTGCTGCAGCACATTAGTGTGCTCTGGCGATCATCCAATAAGCAATTTCACTTACGACTATTGGCCCGAAAATGTGTTACTTACTATAAATTAGGGCTGCAGCTATTGATTATCTGAGAAATCCAGTAAACTATTGATTAGTTTGTTCGATTAATGGAGTAATCACATACCTGCCAACTTTTGAAATCAGAAAAACCTAGTAGCCAGGGTCCAGGGGCCGCAGGCCCCGGTAGGTCCAGGACAAAGTCCTGGTGGGGGGTTCCTTCGCCCCCCGACGCAAAATGATTATTAGCATTCAGACAGGTTAAAATGTTGCTAAAACCATCACTTTTCTATCAGTCACAGTGACTTTTCAAAACAAAAATATTACAGCAAAAATCATATGGGTTGATTGACATGTTTATTCTGTAAGCTAACTTCAATAGTTTGAAATTATTTTGACAGTTAATGCCAGTTATCCTGTCAACCTTTCACAAGACTTCAATTTGTTAATTGAAAGTATAAACAGTACAAACAACTTTTACAGTAAACAAATGGTAAAACAGTACTGTATTTTCCGCACTATAAGGCGCACCTAAAAACCACAAATTTTCTCAAAAGCTGACAGTGCGCCTTATAACCCGGTGCGCTTTATATATGGATAAATATTAAGATTCATTTTCATAAAGTTTCGGTCTCGCAACTTCGGTAAACAGCCGCCATCTTTTTTCCCGGTAGAACAGGAAGCGCTTCTTCTTCTACGCAAGCAACCGCCAAGGTAAGCACCCGCCCCCATAGAACAGGAAGCGCTTCTTCTTCTACTGTAAGCAACCACCCGCCCGCGTAGAAGAAGAAAAAGCGCGCGGATATCACCGTACGTTTCATTTCCTTTGTGTGTTTACATCTGTAAAGACCACAAAATGGCTCCTACTAAGCGACAGGTATCCGGTTCATGAAAAGACGCAATCTCTCCATCCGCACACGGATTACTATTTCACAGCAACTGATATTCCTGTGAACCGCACTGTGGATACAACGGGAGCACGTACGGTGAATATTCGCACCACAGGGAATGAGAAGTCATCCTTCACTGTGGTTCTAGCTTGCCATGCTAATGGCCAGAAACTTCCACCCATGGTGATATTCAAAAGGAAGACCTTGCCAAAAGAGACCTTTCCAGCCGGCGTCATCATAAAAGCTAACTCGAAGGGATGGATGAAGAAAAGATGAGCGAGTGGTTAAGGTAAGTTTAAGTTTACGCGAAGAGGCCGGGTGGCTTTTTTCACGCAGCTCTGTCCATGTTGATATACGTATGTTTGTGATTGCACATTTGCGTACAATTTTGGGAGTGAACAGAGTTGTTAGAACGCTGGTTTTTAATACATTATTAAAGTTTGACTGACCTATCTGACTGTTTTTTTGACATTCCTTTAGCGCAGTTAGATGCGGCTTACAACACCGGGCGGCTTATAGGTGGACAAAGTTTTGAAATATGCCGTTCATTGAAGGCGCGGCTTATAACCCAGGGCGCCTTATGGTGCGGAAAATACGGTACTAAACAATTCCATTAAAAAAAAAATTGGTGTCATTATTAACTTTCTGTCCAAGATTGTATAATCCTACTACCTTGTTCAATTGTAAAAAAATATTCTGTGCCTAAAATTCACATTTCTATCACAATTATCATACTGTAAACATGGTAAGCTAACTTCATTAAAATTAACAGTCCTGTCAATAGCATGGAATTACAATTCAAATGTAGTTTTTTTGTAAGCCTTTCAAAAGAATTCAAAATATGAAAAATTAATGAAAATTAATTTAAGCCATCAGACACTTGAAAATTGGCACATCACATCTCTAGTGTAATCATTTTAACTTTTCAACAGAAATAGCACTGCAAAAATATTAAGGACATACTTCTGTATTTTGGTAGTTATGCTGTCAACATTTAACAAGATTTCTTCAACTTGGACTTGAAAGCATAAATAGTATAAACACTTTTAACAGTATAACAGTACTAAACAATTCCAATAGATAACATTGGTGTCATTACCTTTTTGTTTGCTCAATTATTGCCTCCGTAAATAAAACTTCGGCATTTATCACATCCAAAGAATCTGTTTGGGCGACGAAAAACGTTGAAAGTTTTCCACTTGCATCGCTAGCAACGGCATTAGACTTGTGTTTTTTTGTCCCAACGTGGTCTTTTACATCGCTAATTCCTCCGAGTCCGATCGAAAAATCTTGTCTGCACAAGGTGCAATTCGCGTAGTTTTCACCCTTTTTGGAACGGATAATTATTCCCGGATAGGCTTTTGAATATTCTTCACGGAATGACTGCAGTTTTCTTTTCGGTTTAAGACTCGTATGCGATTTTTCTCCGGCTGATTCCATGATCGTTCGCTCGTTTGGAAACAATGGCCTCGTGCTTGGCAGCGGTGCTATAAATAGCCTCGCGCATGGCATTCGGAATGGCTCGATAGGAAGTTACGGGAAGCAGTGTCGATTGTCATTGTTGTTACGCGATTTCGTGAATAAAACTTAAAAAAAAATAAAAAAATTTAATTAATGAAAAAACGTATTTTTTATCACTGCAACCGTAACCCGGAATAGGTTGATGAAAACCGTACTAATTACGGGAAAACCGGAGTAGTTGGCAGGTATGTAATCAGTATAATACACATTATAGCCTCAATATATAAATTAGGGAAAATAGTTAGAGAGTTCTACATTTTTTACTACATTTATTATTTTACAAACTGTGTTCGCTGCCACGTAGATCATGGCACCCACACACCACTGCTCTCGTGTGTGATCTATTGCAGCAGCTGTACGGAATCTATGTCCACACATTTACATTTTGGGTCCCGATTTTATACATTTGTATCATATACACTTATTAAACAATTAATTGGAGCAACAGAAAATATGTCAAAGCTATTTTCTTAAAGAATAATTGTTGCAAGCCCTAATATAAATAATGATTGTGTTTAACTAGGCCTTGGTGATATATCGATTTAATCGATACATTTTAGTGTTATGTTGCAGATAATTTAAAATATCAATGTTTTTCTCCTCTTGCTCCGGCATACTTTTTGCCCCCATTAGCTTCTGTAGGCCTCGCACGCCCCCTAACTTCCTTAGCAGAGATTCACAAGCGTAGCAAAACATAGCTAAAGCCAATGCTAACAAGAGCGAGACGTTTGTGCCAAAGAAAAACATCCATCCATCCATTTCTACCGCTTATTCCCTTCGGGGTCGCGGGGGCGCTGGAGCCTATCTCAGCTATAATCGGGCGGAAGGCGGGGTATACCCTGGACAAGTCGCCACCTCATCGCAGGGCCAACACAGATAGACAGACAACATTCACACTCACATTCACACACTAGGGCCAATTTAGTGTTGCCAATCAACCTATCCCCAGGTGCATGTCTTTGGAGGTGGGAGGAAGCCGGAGTACCCGGAGAGAACACACGCAGTCACAGGGAGAACATGCAAACTCCACACAGAAAGATCCCGAGCCCGGGATTGAACCCAGGACCTACATATTGTGAGGCAGACGCACTAACCTCTTTGCCACCGTAAACAATTGTTCCAAAATGATTTAGATGTGCGGCAACAGACGTGGAACAAGTGACTGCACGCTGCAAAGTTTCTTTAAAAAAAGACAGCAGCACAACAAACTTATTTCAGCATGTGAAACAGCATCAAGCCGAGTAGGGAAATGCAACTCTTTATGAAGCACTAAGACCACAAAACAACTACCGTATTTTCCGCACTATAAGGCGCACCTAAAAACCACAAATTTTCTCAAAAGCTAACAGTGCGCCTTATAACCCGGTGCGCTTTATTACGATTAATTTTCATAAAGTTTCGATCTCGCAACTTCGGTAAACAGCCGCCATCTTTTTTCCCGGTAGAACAGGAAGCGCTTCTTCTTCTACGCAAGCAACCGCCAAGGAAAGCACCCGCCCCCATAGAACAGGAAGCGCTTTAAGCAACCACCCGCCCCCGGAAGAAGAAGAAAAAACGCGCGGATATCACCGTACGTTTCATTTCCTGTTTACATCTGTAAAGACCACAAAATGGCTCCTACAAAGGACAAGGATCCGGTTCATAAAAAGACGCAATCTCTCCATCCGCACACGGATTACTACCGTATTTCACAGCAACTGATATTCCTGTGGAACGGGAGCACGTACGGTGAATATTCGCACCACAGGGAATGAGAAGTCGTCCTTCACTGTGGTTCTAGCTTGCCATGCTAATGGCCAGAAACTTCCTCCCATGGTGATATTCAAAAGGAAGACCTTGCCAAAAGAGACCTTTCCAGCCGGCGTCATCATAAAAGCTAACTCGAAGGGATGGATGGATGAAGAAAAGATGAGCGAGTGGTTAAGGGAAGTTTACGCGAAGAGGCCGGGTGGCTTTTTTCACACAGCTCCGAAGGCGAACACACCTTCACTAAGACGGGCAGATAGCGCCGGTCGACATACGCCAACATCTGCCAGTGGATCGTAAATGCCTGGGCAGATAGTTTCGGTCACAACTGTGGTCCGAGCTTTCCGGAAGGCAGGATTCACAGAACTGCTGCACAACAACAGCGACACTGAATCCGATGACTTCGACGAGGCAGAGCCGGCCATTTTTGGATCCCACGCTTGCGCAACTTTTCAATTCGGACACCGAAGACGAAGAATTCGAAGGATTTACGAATGAAGAATAACTTCAGAAGGTGAGCGCTATGTTTATTTTGTGTGTTGTGACATTAACGTTCGAGCAACATTATGTTGCTATTTATTGCTCTACACCATTTTGAATTTTACTATGTTTGTGATTGCACATTTGCGTACATTTTGGGACAGAGTTGTTAGAACGCTGGTTTTCAATATATTATTAAAGTTTGACTGAACTATCTGACTGTTTTTTTGACATTCACTTTAGCGCAGCGTTTTTTTGACATTCACTTTAGCGCAGCGTAGGCGCGGCTTTTAGTCCGGGGCGGCTTATTGGTGGACAAAATTATGAAATATGTAATTCATAGAAGGTGCGGCTAATAATCCGGTGCGCCTTATAGTGCGGAAAATACGGTATCCCTAAAAATCAACTTACTGTGATGGAATCAGTTACACAAGGTACCATGTATGATGAGAAAATAGAACAATGCACAGATCGATCATTAAAGCAGTTGATCTGCATATCCAAAACGGACAGCTCATACACGCATGTGCAGCTGCAAAACGCTCGTTTTAGTAAAGTTTGCACTTTATTAATGTCAATGTTGGAGATTATTGTGTATTTGCATGCAACGTACTATGCAACATTTTTGTTTACAGGAGTTTTTTTAATCCAAGCAGAATGATTGCCTCCCAGAGGAAGCTATTACTTGAGTTCTTTGAAAATGATTGCATAAAAACTACAATTTATAGCTGGTTCAAAAAGACAACATTATACAAATAAGAATGTTGCTAAAAGTAAGATGCAACATTTACAGCGTCATTTCAAACAAATAGTTTTGATCAAATAAAAGCAAAACTTGTTAGGATTTATCCCGGTCATTTGTATACTTTGCTTTTTATAAAAAGTAGGAAAAAAACGTAAAGAATCATAAACTGAATTGTTTGTGAAAAAGTCTGAGATATTCTTTTTAGGCCATATCATACAGGCCTACGTTTCACGCTGAGCGAGTAGATATAATTAATCTATCCATTGCTACACATTCTCTACCATTTTTACTTCAATTAGAAAATGGCGACAAACACAGAAAGTGCAAAAACTTTAAATGACAAAACGTAAGCAAAGAAAATATTTTAAGAATGAACATGTGAAAGATATTATGGTAATGAATCATCGGTATTAAGATATGGAAAAGGAGTAATATCAAATAAGCGCTTCTTCTCCCAACTCTTTTTCGGACATGTTAAATTGTACAACTTTACCATGTGATGTTCCTCAATGTAACTTGTTAGGCGGTCCAAAACAAACCATACCATCACTGATTTAGTTACATACGCCAGCAATGATTAGTCGATTATATTAATTCAGTCAATTGATTTAAACTTTGTTGCTTCAACTGATCATTTAAGATGTATAAAATCCAAACCGCATGGAGTGCCCAGAACTTTAAATGTGTTTTTGCACAGCCGCAGAAATATAGCGCACATAAGCTCCAGCGCCCCCCGCGACCCCAAAGGGACAAGCGGTAGAAAATGGATGGATGGAGAGCAGTGGTGTGTATGGGTGCCGTGATCAGTGTGGCGGCTAACAGCTGAGTTTTTTTCTATTAATGCACACATGTTAAAAGTGCAATTTCATTGTTAATGATGTGCATTTACTATTTAAAAATAAGTATTAAGATTACGTAATGCAGAAAAATATTGAGTATTTAAACAATTTCCCTAAAATACACAATTAGGCTATAAAGTATTTTTGATCTGATTAATTCATTAAATCAGACAAACCAAACGATAAATTGCTCAATCACTAAAATAATACATGCTGCCCATTTTTAATACCCATTTTGTGAGATCTGTGTTTATTGTGTAAATTATGTGCAGGGGCTCAATTAAAGGTGGTCTAGTTGGCCATAACTTTGTGGCCTGCAACTACCATAATGGCTGATTTGCTTTTACACATTAACTGTAGGAGAGGAGCTGCTGCATGATCCTGCATTAAGCCATGCAGAGGGTCATTGTAATGTAAAGCATCATAAGATGCAATAGGATGTGGTGTTTGCAGAAAGCATGTCGAAGCTAGAATACCTCCAGTGACCCTGTGATGAGTTAACGCCGCTCTTATCAGCAACTGTTGCTCCGCATCACATGTAATTATAAATGGCCATGAGCTGCGGCCTAGGAGCCAATCAGATCGGAGCTAGCATGTCAACCCAAGACCAACTATCTCCTGGCTTTGACAGCACGATTTTTTACCTCCACAATTCAAATCCCCGTTGCACGCTGCAATCTTGCACTTGCAGCCTTGCAGCCACCGGCCCGATCTCGTTTACCAGCAACAAGCACTCGAAACCAAACTCACATAATCGTTCGTATGCATTGCAATAATTACGTCATTTTAGTGACATATTGCAGGATATTTGAGGATGTGGCTTTTTTTAATTTATTTTTTTAGAGATGCGACTTATCTAACAGCGGGGTCGATTGTGAAGCGTAACGCATTCCTTCCGTCATTGCCAGCAAATTATAGCTTTGCGCCAAGAAATATGACAAGTACACCTACTGACCGAAATGAAGGGACAAACCACCAGAGCGTGCTCAACTAATATAAACAAAGAAAAACGCTAACGCCTTGTTAGAAACATTTAGCTAGCAATGCTAGCGGGGTTAAAACGAACCGTTGTCCCTCGGTGTGGATTCTGGCTTGTTCACAAAGTCGGGCCTTCGCAGCTTCGTCAAAGTCCTCAACGTCGCATCGACATCAAAACCTCGCTCTTGTGTCCGCCTATAGCTTCAAAAAACGAGCTGAAAACGAGTGTTTTTCTGGCTGCTATGAGTGAAAACACACACGGGAGGCAGCCATTTTAGAGTCTTAGCGAAGTAGTGTATGAGACAATGGCTGGCCTACTACGTTGTGAACTAGTTAGGAGGAGGGAAGGAGCCGTTGGGGGGAAACGCATCACGTTAGGGTTTAAATGTGATTTTTTTTTTTACCTGTGTTCTAGCTAGTGGCTGTCCAGCGCTTCCAGGGCTCATAGGCGACGAGTGATGGCTTCTTTGTTGCCAAGCCGGATTGCTGCCTCCATACTGGCCGCTAGCGCCCATGTCTGCTGCTGCCTTGCTAGCGCCCTCCTGGCTGCCGTAGTCGCTAGACGGGTAGTTTGTATACGCCCGTGTGGAGCTAGGAGACGTCAGCAGTTTATTGAGGGTCGGCGTCGATGTCGGCTGGGGGTTCCCGATGTTATATCTCTGGTTATTGTAAGATCCGGCCATGGCTGCGGGTCCTCCCGCTGGTGCTTGCTGCTTAGCTGGCTGCCCCCCGGCTGGCGGCGCCTGAGTACTACGAGGGGAGTTCATAGCGTAGGCCTGGCCCGGGTACGGCGTCCTGTTCGGGAACGGGCTGTAATTGTTAAACTGGTGGTTGGAAAAGCCGTGCTCGTTGGAATTCGCTTGGTAAGAGTCCATAATGTTGCTTTGCTGAGCAGCGGCCATGCCAGGGCTTTGTTGTCCGCCATGTTGATGAAAAGGGGCCCGACTGTAGTGCTGACTGTATCCGTACGACGGGGGAGGAAACGCGGGGTTGTGGTGATGCACCATGCCCGGGTGGTTATTTCCCTCTGGTCCAACACTGTCATTCTGGCTATTATTGTTAGCCCTGGGCGGGTTCCCATTCCCGTTCTTCATCTCAGGTTCCCCTCCTCCTCCTGCATTTCCACCGTCGGCGCCGTCCTGCAGATCCCCTCGTCCCGGCGATTCGCCGTCCAAGCCGGGCTGCTTTTTCTCCGACTGCTTCTCCCCTGGTCCCGAATCCTCTTTGGGTTCTCGATCCGCTTTTTTGAGCTCGGAAGGCGGGCTTGTGTTGAGAGTGGCGGCGCTAGCGACCTGAGCGGCCATGATATTTACCCCCCCACCCCACCTCTCTCCCTCTCCTCGGCGAGTCAGTCACAATTACAAGCTAGCATCGAAGGGGGAAGAATTGTTTACAACCATTTATCCCGGTGCCGATTCATCCCCGCCCCGCGAACCGGACAGAATCCGGCTGCCACCCCCGTCGGTTCCGGTTCCGTGAATTGGGGTTAAAGAGCTGATGGAGGCTCCATACAATGCGTGGAAAAGGAGAAATTGTTGTGGGAGTTGTTAGTAAGCCCGGGCAGAGGCAGGGAGCGAACCCAAGCAACACGAGGCTTGGTTAGATACAGCCATTTTACTGAGCCGCACGGAGGCCTGCAAAACCCGGACTGGAACACCAACGTCGGCATTGTCTTTTTTTCCCAATTGGCGTTTTTTTCCTATACATAATATTTGAATTATCCTCCACGTCTGCTAAATCACAAAAAACACTCAAAAAGTATATTTTATGTAAGCGTCCTTACAGGTTATTTTCAACTGAAACCAACATAAATGCTGTTTTCCCACTGTTTTTCCACCCTGGCCTAGCCTTGCAGCAATAGAGACAAGCAATGCACATTCCCTCTCTTTTGCATGCCCCCTCCCCTCTCGGTTTCTCGGCGCCTGTGCAGGGTGTGGGGGATGGGTGCGGGCCGCAGCTCCCTCTCTCTCGCTCCCTCTCGCCCCAATAACATTGAAGCCAACAGCCAGACCTTATCTAGCGAGCGAGTGAGGGATTGGAGAAGAGTGTTAGTGCAAGCATGGACCAACATTCTCCCAAAATTAAAACGCACCGAAGGTGCGTGCGCAGGACGCAGCACGAGTGCTTGTGTGCAAAATACTGGAGAAATACAGAAACTGTGTTGATTCCAAATAATAAATACAAGCCACTATCTTTCCGTTTGTCACTGTTTCCTCCCTCTCTCTCGCACACGCAAACTCAGACTCATCATCCTCCAGGGGGCTTGAGGGGAGGGGGGAGGGCAGGAAGTACCAATGAGAAGGCATAGTTGGTCACATGTGCAAACATCGGAACACAACTTATCAGCCTGACACGCCCCCTTCAATGCACGGGGCCCATGTGAAACGCACACGCACACGCACACACACACACACACACAGAGCAGTGATGTCATTTGACGAATTATTTTAGCCTGACCACACTGAGGGAAAAAAGGTGCATTTATTTTTAAAGCCATACATGCGTATATTTAACACCTAATAAAAAGATAAAAGTGGTGATTTCCAAGTAGAAGCGGAGTTGAACAGAGAAAAAAAGAAAGAGACAGGGTCTTCAATCCCAAAGACCAGACACAGGGCCAGTTGTGCAGAAACACAGATTTAATGTGGCTTCCTCTCCCCGCCTGACTTAATTTTTCTGCTCGGGCTGCAGAGAAAAGCTGGAGCAGAGTTTTTTTGCAGATCCGCCTGGAGGATTTGTGAGCAACGTCTGCTGCCATCTACTGGAGGAAAGTAAACGTGCAACTCCTGAAGGAGAGTCGTCTCAGTTTAGGGTAGGAATATTCAATTTAAGAGCCGATTGTAGCTGACATAGGCTCCAGCGCCCCCCGCGACCCCGAAGGGAATAAGCGGTAGAAATGGATGGATGGATGGAGGAACTGCCCTCTTTTGGAATTTTGTCTATCGTTCACAACAACCGTCCAGTAACGTTTTATATACACACTGCAAGTCTATATATAATGTAGTAACAGACACGTCCATATCAATATGCAATGGTTAGAGTGTCCGCCCTGAGATCGGTAGGGTTGTGAGTTCAAAACCCTGTCCGAGTCATACCAAAGACTATAAAAATGGGACCCATTACCTCCCCACTTGGCACTCAGCATCAAGGGTTGGAATTGGGGGTTGAATCACCAAAATGAGGCCCGGGCACGGCCACCGCTGCTGCTCACTGCTCCCCTCACCTCCCAGGGGGGTGCAACAAGGGGATGGGTCAAATGCAGAGGTTAATTTCACCACACCTAGTGTGTGTGTGACTATCAGTGGTACTTTAACTTAATATGTTCAATATTTAGCACATTTGGATCTTTTTAATCATTTCCGGGACTGATTTCTTCCGCGCATTGATTTTTGTTTCCATAGCAGCGCACGTCTGACTTCCAGCAGCAAATGTTTGTTAATACATCCGGAATCAAACTCGAGTGTGTTTCCTAATCATGGCAGACTTGGTAACATACAGCTATTTAGACAAATGAAGATTTACAACCTTATACTTTTGAAGCTAAATATACTGCTGCTTATAGAAGCGAGCACGAAGGAAGCGTGAGACGTTGGAGAAGACAGAAGCCGGGAGATTTTGACGCTGTAGATATGGAACTTGGAGCCAAGTTATTTCAACATAAATGGAGTGCTTACCCAACATCAACAGGAAATGTCCCCGCCCAGCTGGACCAGACGAACAACTGTCCATCGACTGAGTCACTTTAATATTGATCATGATACACGAAGCACACCATGCGTGTTATTACAACTACTGCACATACCCTGTCTGGCTCAGCTGTGTACAAACAAAAGATGAAATGTGGGGTAATACTTTACAACTACTGTAATATGTATGTTCATGTTTTTCAGTCAGTACAAATTGGTGTCATATCGCAGTGTTGAGCGTCACAAACTCAAACGTGTTTCGCGTTGTCGTAGAAGCTAGTTTACGTCTTGCCGTAGTTAGCTTTTAATTACGGCTAACACCGTAGTGTGGCGATGTGTTACTACGATAGAAAACAAGTTCCTCAGTGTTCGCTCTTACAATAATGTTGCTACAGTTTGGTTATTATATGGGTTACGGAACGTAAATGAAGTTTTGTTGACGGTTTATGAATGCATTTTTAAAGTAATTTAGAGGTAAAATTGATTGCTCCCATCAGTACAAGTACCTGGGAGTCCACTTGAACAGCAGACTGGACTGGAAGGACAACAGCAAAGTTGTTTATAAGAAGGGCATGAGCAGACTCTTTTTCCTGAGGAAGCTTAGGTCCTTTAATGTGTGCAGCAAGCTGTTGGAGATCTTTTATCAGTCTGTTGTGGCCAGTGCACTGTTCTTTACAGTGGTTTGTTGGGGGAGCAGCACTAGCAAAAGGGACTTAAACCGGATTGACAAACTGATCTGGAAAGCCAGCCAAACTATTGGCACGCAGTTGGAGGCGTTTGTGTCAGTGAGGGACAGGACACTGGACAAACTGCTCGCCATCACAATCCTGCCCACCCACCCCACCAGACAATTGAGGGACAGCGGAGCTCATACTCCAACAGGCTCCTTCAGCTTCGTTCCCACAGTGTTCGATTCAACAACTCCTTCATTCCGCACTCCATCCAGCTGTATAATCACTCACCATACAACAATAGATGACATTTGTCTATTACCTGACCGCTTCTATGTTAGCTACCTCTCTTTCTTTATAATGTATATACAGATTTCTCCTTTCACAATTAGTTTTACAGTGTATATGCCAGAGAGCCAGTGTCCTCTACAGAAGACAATTGATTTTGGTCTATTTATTTTGTCAGTTATAGTAGCACTTTATTTGGTTTATTTTTAAGGAATGTATGCAAAAAGATAGTCAAAAATCATCTCTATGACAGCACTCTTGTGTTTTTAAGAGTCTTCTGAATTTTTTTTTTTTTTTTACTGAACTTGCACACCACCAGAATAAATAATGAAAAGGAGAGGACATAAAATGGAACCTTGAGGAACACCACTAGTACAACTAAAGTTGAAGAAATGACTGACGGCATCTGAAGTAAACAAGCTACAGCAACATCTTAGTTATATCTAACTAAAGGTTTTGACACAATCAACCATAATATGTTAATAAATTAAAACAGTATGGCATCAGAGGGCTGTTCTTCAACTGGGCAAGAAGCGACTAGGCAGCAATGTACAGAGACATCCTGGATGCAAACCAACGCTTCCCATCCAACCTGATGAAGCTTGGGAGGTGCTGCAAAGAGGAATGTGTAAAAAGGAATGGGCAAAACTGCCCAAAAATACAGTGCATCCGGAAAATATTACCAGTGCTTAACTTTCTCCACATTTTGTTACAGCCTTATTCCATAATGGAATGCATTTTTGGCCTCAAAATTCTACACAAAACACCCAATAATGACAATGTGAAAAGTTATTTTAAAAATGTTTGCAAATGTATTAAGTCTAAAAAAAACAAGTACGTTGATTGATTGATTGATTGAAACTTGTATTAGTAGATTGCACAGTATAGTACATATTCCGTACAATTGACCACTAAATGGTAACACCCGAATAAGTTTTTCAACTTGGTTAAGTCGGGGTCCAAGTAAATCAATTCATGGTACAAAGTATGTAAATAAGTATTAACAGCCTTTGCTCAATACTTTGTTGATGCCCCCCTGGCAGCAATTACAGCCTCAAGTCTTTTTGAATACAAAGCCACAGGCTTGACACACCTATTTTTGGGCAGTTTCACACATTCCTCTTTGCAGCACCTCTCAAGCTCCATCAGTTTGGATGGGAAACGTTGGCTTTCATCCAGGATGTCTCTGTACATTGCTGCATTCATCTTAGTCTATCTAGTCAGGGAGGTGACAAAGAACCCGATTGTCACTCTGTCAGAGCTACAGCATTCCTCTGTGGAGAGAGGAGAACCTTCCAGAAGGATAACAACCTCTGCAGCAATCCACCCATTAGGCCTGTATGGTAGGTAGAGTGGCCAGACGGAAGCCACTCCTTTGTAAAAGTTTGTAAACCTGTACCTGAAATACTGACAGACCATGAGAAACAAAAGTCTTTGGCATGAATTCCAGGCATCATAGTGAAGCATGGTGGTGGCAGCATCAGGCTGTGGGGATGTTTTTAGCGGCAGGAACTGGGAGACTTGACAGGATAGAGGGAAATATGAATGCATCAATGTACAGAGACATCCTGGATGAATACCAAAGCTTCTCATCAAACCTGATGGCGATTGAGAGGTGCTGCAAAGAGGAATGGGTGCGACTGCCCAAAGATAGGTGTGCCAAGGTTGGGGCATCGTTTTCAAAAAGATTTGAGGGCATAATTTCTGCCAAAGGTGCATCCACAAAGTATTGACCAAAGGCTATGAATATTTATGTATGTGATTTTTTCGACGGTTTTTGATTTGGTAAGCTTAAAAAATATTTGTACATGGTCATTATGGGGCAATGTCAGCAGAATTTAGAAGAACATTTTTTATTTATCCCATTTAGGAATAAGGCTGTAAGAAAATGTGGAAAAAGTGAAGCGCTGTGAATACTTTCTGGCTGCACTGTAGGTGTGCCAAGCTTGTGGCATCGTATTCAAAAAGACTTGAGCATATAATTGCTGTCAAAGGTGGATCAACAAAGTATTGAGCAAAGGCTGTGAATACTTATGTAATATGTGATTTTTTTTGTTTCCAGATGCACTGTATCTAACCAACAGAATACAATGCGTGAAGCTAGGCAAACACACTTCTACAGCGTTAAATATATCCTGAGGTGTACCCCAGGGATCAATACAGGGACCAAAACTGTTCAATCTCTATATAAATGACATTTGTAAAGTTACAAAGGACTTAAAGTTAGTATGATTTGCAGACAAACCACATTTTTTGTTCAAGAGAGAACACACAGAAGCTAATACAAATAACAGAAGAAATGAATATATTAAAGAGATGGTTTGACAAAAACAGATGCTTGCTAAATCTCAGTCAAACTAAAATAATGCTATTTGGCAACAGTAGAAGAGAAAGTCAAACACATACAAATAGATGGAGTAGACATTGAAAGAGTAAAATAAATACAATTTTGGGGTGTAATAATTGATGATACAATTAACTAGTAATCATATAAAATATAAAACATAGGGTGGCAAGAAATATATGAATGAATAAAGCAAAATATGTACTCGACAAAAAAATCTCTCCATATTCTATACTGCTTGAGAGCGTTACCATATCTGAGTTATTGTGTAGCAAGATGGGGAAATAACTGAAAGAAAGAAAAAAAAAAAAAACAGCTTCATTCCCCAACTGTGCTACAAAAAAGATCAGTCAGAATAATACATCCTCAAATCCTTTATTTTTTGAATCCAAAATATTAAAATTCAACAATTAAAATGAATTTGCAAACTGCTATAATTATGTACAAAAAAATATATAACCTGCTACCCAAGAATGTACAACAAATTATGGAATGGATAAAGCTAAGAAGTCAAACAACGTACTACTATGATTTACTTTAAGAAACTGTTCAAATTTAGGTGTTTACAAAGTACAAATAAGAATAATGAAACATTTTGAATTGATTGAAAATTAGATCTTATTCGTCTCACTATGTTAATTGCAATTTACTTGTATTTATTTTTAGAATAGTATTATTTATGGAGTCAATTGTGTTGAAATTGAGAACAGGAATTGAATAAATCTGTTAGTGATTGCTATGCTTGTTCTTCCTACTCATTTTCAACCATGTTGAAAAGAGAAGCTGGCAATGGTGATGTGTCATGTTGTTACTTAATGAACGTTCAAAATAAACTTGAACTATAAACCATATAAAATCACATTGCGAAAAAAATGTGTAACTGTCAAAAAGGGAAGTACTTGAAAGGGGTCTCTTGAGAAATCACAAGTTTGGACCCCACTGTTCAATGTTTGCTGGCAGGGTTCAAACGTCATTGCAATGCTCTCTCAATATTTTTGTCGTAGTCCAAGTTCCTCTTTACAACAGCAGCATTCTATTGTTTTTAGTAGTTTGCTGCAAAAATTGTTCGTCTCCTAACTTTTGACCTGACAACGGGGGCCGGTATGTGTCATTGCCAAATGTTTTAGGTCATTGAAGTCTACTCTAGCTGTTAAGTGAACATTAATTAATTTTAAAAAGCAAACCACAGGGCTTAACATCCAGAATAAGAAAACGTGGTGTCATTTAGTTGCAAACTTCTTGTGTCTATTATTTCAATATAGATGTCCAGGTCATATTGAGAGAAGGACCAGCTTTGTGTTGGCATTCACCAGTCAGCCATTCAAAAGCTCCATAATTTCGTCCTCCACTGTCGTTTCACCCGTTTCAACGTAGCGCTCTTGAACTCCGAGAGTGCTGGGAATCAACTCGTTAAGGCTGACATTAAAAGTTTTAAGTCTTTACTTCATTGAGAATACAGCTGCCATTAGGCTGAAATAAGAAAAGCAGTCATCTTTTCAGCTCGTTGCCGTAAATTGTGGGGGTTAAACGACATGAGTCATAGTTGAGTCACCAGAGCTGCTAGAAAAAGGATACGAGTCGAACTGGAAGTCTGCCCCCACGGCAGCTGACATCATCGTCTGAAGATTCCTCTCCTCCAGGTCTCCAAAGCAGTAGCCGTTGGCCTTGTCCACTGCCCGCAACACCTGCATCATGCTGTCTTTGTCCTACAGAAGCACAGAATGCTCTCAGCTTTTGGCAGTCCAACGGCCAGTGGGAGGGAAGGATACCACTGACTGACAGATTATGAGTAGAACTGGAACTGTGCACGTCACCACAGTTACAGCAGCTCAGAATGCCAATAGTATCCAAAAGCCTTGTCAGTCTCACAAAAAAGCCAAAAATAGTGTTCGGTTTTGGACTTTTAAAGCGATAGTTGTGCTTAAGAACATAGGTAGCCAATGTAACAAGCAGCCATGTATGTGCCCCGTCATTAAGTAAAACATGAACGCAATTACAGTGAAACAGAAAAAGTAGCTTGTTGTTCAAAAATCAAACCGGTTGAACAGCAATCATGTTTTATATCGCATGAGACCTCAGCAAATCTCATGTGACTTCAACTTAGCAAGCTCCTAAAGCAGGGGTTTCCAAAGTGTGGCCAAGTGGCCATTTTTGGCCTATTCTTTTGTCACCCAAACATAAATCCAGGGCTGCTAAGTTTCAGAAAATGACAAGAGTGCGATTTAAATGTCATGATGCGTTCTAGAAAATGTTGGCCTTTAACATTGATTTGGCCCATTTTAACGTTGATTCATACCTTAAGATTAATGTTCTCACCTCAAGCGGCTCTCCGCACTGCAGCCACTCTTTGAATATTGTTTTACAGTGGTTCTCAGGTAATTCCAGGGGTGATGTGGGTTCCTTAAGGGCAGTCTAAATTGACCCTTACAAGGTCTGTAACGCTGACAGTGTTGGGTCCATTTGGTTCCATTTGTACACTGTCAGAGTTAAGGACATACCTTGAAATTAAATCTTTAAGAAACGCTGCTTTAGGCGGGTCTAATTTTATATTTACAAGTCTGTAACTGACACACATACACACACAAATATTGAAACTAACGGTCTCTTTTTCAAGTGTGAACTGGCAAAGAGAAGAGGCAAATAAATGTTACACAGCTTTGCAACAAATACAGGACAATTATAGACTTATAGCAGCGTAAAACAATACATACTAACTGGGAAACTCAAAGAGAAACAGTGAACAAAATTGATTAGTTACCTTATTTTAGCAAGCAGGAGAATGTTGAGTGGGCTTTAAATGACGGCGTTGTTGTATGTGAAAGAGTTTGAAACGCCAGGCGTTCTTCTTTTAATGGTAGTTGGCAAGCAACTTTGTGGTGTGCATTATCACCACCTTCTGAAATGGAGTGTGAATCAAGATGGTACCCTATTTTAAACTATTTTATTCGACCCTGCCTTTTTAAAAATGTATGTATTGCTTTGTACACTACATGTTACAAATGCAATCTTAAAATATCCTCTACTGCTATACAAACCTTCTTTTTTACTAACTTATTTTTCATTATTTCCCACTAACTTATTTTTCATTATTTCCCTAGCTATTATATTTCCAGTATTCAGTACCGGTATATGAAATATATTAGATAAGAGGTGGGAGAAATAATCGATTTTTAGGTGCATCGCAATTCGGACATGGGCGATTATATATTTATTGTATACAATGTAATACAGACAGTTTTAAAATTTGTCTGACTGCAGTGAGTCACCTCACCAAGAGATCAGACAGGTTACTTATTTTCCGGTTTTGCACACATTCCAATTAATTTAATAAAAACGTAATGGGAAATAATTAAACTGTTTATTACAAATGCGCTGTCTTTAAAAGTTGCAAGTGATAAATGCTTATTTAGTGAGATGAAATCAAATGTAAAACTGCATCAATATACATAAATTAAAGATTAATCAATAATCGATTTTTTATTAAATCGTAGTTCCTGAATCTTAATCGAGTTGAGGTGCCCAAAGATTTCCACCTTTATTATTAATACATGCTATACATTTTCTATTTAATTACAATAATCACACAACCCTGTGTTAGGTTTCCCTATTCATTTGTATGAGCTACAGTATTTAGATATGTATGTCATAACCTCATTCTCGGAACGATATCTTCCCTCTTTCCTATGTCTATTGCCTCCTCTTATTCTTCCTACATTTCTCTGGACTTTGTAATACTGCTTACATTTTCTTTTTTTTTTATTCCATTAATTATCCTGCCATTTTTGTTTACTTTACCACAAATTTACCACACTTCCATCTTTATTTATTGTAAATATTTTTGGAACTATTTCATATATTCCTATGTCTAATTAACTGCCATGCAAATTGCTATTATTTCCCCTGTAAAAAAAACGATAACTTGTCACTAATGTTTTTATTCAAAAGTATGTTTTCTTGTGGAATAACTCAAATATTACATTTATGTTTCTGTAAAAAAAAAAAAATTGCATGATCCGTGCTTTATGTGGTACACTGTAAATATATGAATAAAAAAAGTTTGTATTTACTTGATGTCACATCCGCTGGTGGGCCAGCGAGCGTCTGTTGTCTAAGCGTTCTCGGCGGTATTTAGCCTTTCTCGAAGAAAAATGCCCTATGCTTGCATTATTTTAGGCTGTTGAAACCATTCAAAATCACAAAAAGGATAAACGTTTCTACAGAGTTCCCCGAGAGGTAATCAAGAAGGGCGAAAGATGTCAAGATTTTACGAATGATAAGAGGCACGCACTCCAGTCCAAGAAGGCATAGTCGAAGAATGCACGAGTATGCAGCAATCACTTTGTTAAATGTTTGTGTGATATACTTCTAACATTTAGTATTTCCCACTGAAGTATTATCTTGATGATATTTATATTCCTTAAAACTAGAGATGTCCGATAATGGCTTTTTTTGCCAATTTCCGATATTCCGATATTGTCCAACTCTTAATTACCGATACCGATATCAACCGATACCGATATATACAGTTGTGGAATTAACACATTATTATGCCTAATTTTGTTGTGATGCCCCGCTGGATGCATTAAACAATGTAACATGGTTTTCCAAAATAAGAGAACAACTTCAACTCAAGTTATGGAAAAAAGTGCCAACATGGCACTGCCATATTTATTATTGAAGTCACAAAGTGCATTATTTTTTTTAACATGCCTCAAAACAGCAGCTTGGAATTTGGGACATGCTATTGTAGCACCCCGGAAGAGTTAGTGCTGCAAGGGGTTCTGGGTATTTGTTCTGTTGTGTTTATGTTGTGTTACGGTGCGGATGTTCTCCCGAAATGTGTTTGTCATTCTTGTTTGGTGTGGGTTCACAGTGTGGCGCATATTAGTAACAGTGTTAACGTTGTTTATACAGCCACCCTCAGTGTGACCTGTATGGCTGTTGATCAAGTATGCCTTGCATTTAATTGTGAGTGTGTCAAAAGCCGTAGGTATTACGTGACTGGGCCGGCATGCAAAGGAAGTGCCTTCAATGTTTGTTGGCGCTCTGTACTTCTTCCTACGTTCGTGTAAACAGCGGCGTTTGAAAAAGTCATACATTTTACTTTTTGGAACAGATACCGATAATTTTGAAACTGATACCGATAATTTCCGATATTACATTTTGAAGCATTTATCTGCCGATAATATCAGCAGTCCGATATTATCGGACATGACCACTTAAAACACATTTTTGCTATTAGTGTTTCGTAAAGCACCAACTCAGCGAGTCTAAATAAAAGAAAGCAAATGTGAGCAAAACCTAAAAAAGTTAAGCTTTTACCAAAAGGCAGCAATCATAAATGAAGCTTTCAGCACATACTCAATGTTCAGATCTAGGCCCATCGATCCATTTTCTACCGCTTGTCCCTCTCGGAGTCACAGTGGTTCTGAAACCTATCCTAGCTGCATTCGGGCGGAAGGCAGTGTACACCTTGGACAAATCGCCACCTCATCATAGGGCCAACACAGATAGACAAACAAACATTCACACACTAGGGACCATTTAGTGTTGCCAATCAACCTATCCCCAGGTGCATGTCTTTGGAGGTGAGAGGAAGCCAGAGTACTTTGGAGGGAACCCACGCAGTCACGTGGAAAACATGCAAGCTCCACACAGAAAGACGAACCCAGGACCTCCTAAATGTGAGGCACACACACTAGCCTCTGTGCCACCTTGCTGCTGAGATCTAGTTATGTTTTGATAAAGACAAGAAAAAATACACATACTCAAAAATGACGCGTATAACAAAGAAATCGCAAAAAACATGGCTACAGACGCAAAGTTAAATCATGCATTGCAACCTTACCCAAGCAAAGACAATGCATTTCCTTGACCCAGCCACACACAAAAAAGTTGTAGACCTCCATGCTTTTCCAAATTTGTATCTCTTTTGTCGTGTTGAATGACGTCTTGGGCATTAGATGGTTTGACATGACTGGGAACGCGACCGATGGTTAATACATGAGATCACTCGACAAATTTTTTTTTGATAAAGTATAGGGATTGATTCTATTGCACAGTTTGCATTTTTGGCTTGTATCTGCTTAGTCGTGAGAGCTAGGCCCCTTACATCCTCAGATAGGGTGCAGTCTGTTTGCTGCAAAGTAGCCATGTTGGTTTGGTGGCCCATCACTCTGTTTACTTCCGTTCAAAAGTCACATGTCCGAATACAACCTATACAACAAAAACACTACATGTTTAACAATGTATAACAAAAAACAGAGGGATACCTGAACATTGAGAGATACAAATGAGACCAGGCTGTAATCTTCTATGACTTCTGCCAGCTTTTCGTTTAGATGGCGAAATTTCTTAAAGAATGGATCCGCTGCCAAGTGGTCCAAGAGATATTTCAGGTCCATGACTTCAGTGTAGAAGTCGAGGTTGAAGGCTGTTCAAGGGTACATATAAAATAAACATTATTACTACAATTAACTGAATTTAGAGCAAACAGGGCATTGTGGAAAGTTGAACACTCCTGAATTCTACAATTCTTTCAAAAACATGCCTGGAAAGTCCCACAACATTGTAAGCATATCACACAAGACCTCTGCAAAGCTCACAAGAACTCAGTTCAACAAGTTTTGACAAGATTAACTTTGTTTTGCTTTTTGATTTGGTTTTTCACCAACTCCAAAAAGAAGGACCAGACTTAACAATAGGTGACAAAATAAGGTTTGGGGTACATTGTTTTAACATACCTGCCAACTTTTGAAATCAGAAAAACCTAGTAGCCAGGGTCCAGGGGCCGCAGGCCCCGGTAGGTCCAGGACAAAGTCCTGGTGGGGGGTTCAGGAAGCCCCCCGACGCAAAATGATTATTAGCATTCAGACAGGTTAAAATGTTGCTAAAACCATCACTTTTCTATCAGTCACAGTGACTTTTCAAAACAAAAATATTACAGCAAAAATCATATGGGTTGATTGACATGTTTATTCTGTAAGCTAACTTCAATAGTTTGAAATTATTTTGACAGTTAATGCCAGTTATCCTGTCAACCTTTCACAAGCCTTCAATTTGTTAATTGAAAGTATAAACAGTATAAACACTTTTTACAGTAAACAAATGGTAAAACAGTACTAAACAATTCCATTAAAAAAAAATTGGTGTCATTAACTTTCTGTCCAAGCTTGTAAAATCTACTGCCTTGTTCAATTGTAAAAAATATTCTGTGCCTAAAATTCACATTTCTATCACAATTATCATACTGTAAACATGGTAAGCTAACTTCATTAAAATTAATAGTCCTGTCAATAGCATGGAATTACAATTCAAATGTAGTTTTTTTGTAAGCCTTTCAAAAGAATTCAAAATATGAAAAATTAATGAAAATTAATTTAAGCCATCAGACACTTGAAAAGTGGCACATCACATCTCTAATGTAATTATTTTAACTTTTCAACAGAAATAGCACTGCAAAAATATTAAGGACATACTTCTGTATTTTGGTAGTTATGCTGTCAACATTTAACAAGATTTCTTCAACTTGGACTTGAAAGCATAAATAGTATAAACACTTTTAACAGTATAACAGTACTAAACAATTCCAATAGATAACATTGGTGTCATTACCTTTTTGTGGCTAAAATCCAACGGCAACGGCATTAGCAACGGCATTAGACTTGTGTTTTTTTTCCCAACGTGGTCTTTTACATCGCTAATTCTTCCGTGTCCGATCGAAAAATCTTGTCTGCACAAGGTGCAATTCGCGTAGTTTTCACCCTTTTTGGAACGGATAATTATTCCCGGATAGGCTTTTGAATATTCTTCACGGAATGACTGCAGTTTTCTTTTCGGTTTAAGAATCGTTTGCGATTTTTCTCCGGCTGATTCCATGATCGTTCGCTCGTTTGGAAACAATGGCAACTGGTGCCTCGTGCTTGGCAGCGGTGCTATAAATAGCCTCGCGCATGGCATTCGGAATGGCTCGATAGGAAGTTACGGGAAGCAGTGTCGATTGTCATTGTTGTTACGCGATTTCGTGAATAAAACTTTTTTTTAAATATTTTTTTTTAATGAATGAAAAACCGTATTTTTTATCACTGCAACCGTAACCCGGAATAGGTTGATGAAAACCGTACTAATTACGGGAAAACCGGAGTAGTTGGCAAGTATGTTTTAATGTTTTACAACATTGAACATTTTGAAATGCAGTTTTCACCAGTTGGAAAAACTGGGTCAGATGCTTTGTTTTCTTGTATTTTTTGTTGCAATCACTTGCTAACATATTCAGCATACTTGCTCGTTTATCCGTGTTGATAGGCTTATCTTGATCATTCGGTTTGAATCGGAAATATTATCCCACTGGAACATTTGGCTTTGCAATAAAAAATGTTCTTCCTAATTTTTGTTACTTTTGGTTTTCAATAGCGACTGCCGATGCTCTGTCTGTGCATCCTGTGTGTTTAAGGTACCGGAGATGAGCGCTGTCTCTCGGCTAATTGTTATGCTGTAAGTTGCAAATAAATATTTGAGTTACAAGTATCCCCGCCATTAGGTGGAGCAAATGTCTCAGTGAACCCTGTAAGAGTTAATGTAAAACATTTAGTCTTGCTCACTGGCACTAGCTTATAGCTAGAGATGGACATGACTCTGATTTTCAAAGTATGGGAAGGAAGATGGTGAGTGTGAAGGACAGTGCTAAAAAGAAGAAGTGGATGATATTAATTTAATTTAAAAAAAAACCCAACAAAACCATGACCGAAATGTCTTGCACATTAACAAAGGCTGTATGATGCTGATAGTTTGACACAGGGAGATTATTTATATTTACTATGTATGTCTTTAGAGCAGTGGTTATCAAACTTTTCTAGCCCAAGATCCCTGGTCTCAGCCATGAAGCAAAACAAATAACATTTTGGCTTTTTCCCCATTGTGCTTCTTGCTGCTTTTCCAGTTTTGCTGGTGGTTTTGTTTTGTTGTTTGTAATGTGCCTAGGGTCAATGACAAATGATCCATGGGCCACAGATGGCCCCTGTTTATGCCACTATATGGTCACATATGGGACACGTGTAGGGTTTCCCGATACCAATAATTTGGTACAGGTACCAAAATGTATATCGATACTTTTCCAAATAAAGGGAACTATGAAAAATGTATATTGGCTTTACTTTAACAGAAAATCTTACAATACAAAATACATAAGTTTCTTATTGCACTTAAAGAACAATTGTACAAGGTTAAACTATAAATTAAAAGGCATTAAACACATTGGTCGTTTCTTGTTGCACTCAAAGAACAATTTACAATTTTTCATATTGCATATACTCTGCCATAATCAAGGATTAGGCAAGAATAGAACAAAACATTTATGGTTGCTACTCCTGGTCTGTGCTTTAAGAAAAATACTATTTTAGAAAGTACTAAAAACTAAATTATGGATAAATGCAGTACAGTGATAAACGGTCCGGTTGTGTCCTGCAAAACTAATGATAAAAGCGACTGTCATGAATCGGCGGCCTCGTCATTTTGACCCCTAACCGGAGCTTAGCAGACCCAGGTAATGTGAAGGCTGTTACCCCCGATGAAAACATCCGCCCTGGAAGTAATGTCTGCCCTGTGCTCCTCGACTACGGTCTGCATAGGAGCCGAACAGAAGGACATGTGTAACAACTACATTATTGCCTGTCACTATTTATAACTCCTTGTCATACTTATTTAAATGTTTACCTTTGTCTGAAGCAAAGGTGGTAATACTAATCGCCACATTTGGCGACGGTCGTTTTAAACCAGAACTTACAGCGCAGCGCCTCCCTGTTTGAAGCATCACCTTTAGTGTTAGTTTTGAAGCCCAAATACCTTCATATTGCGCTTCATGCACCCTCTTTATTAACCAGTAAATTTTCATTTTTTTTGCCGTTCTTCCACTCCACGACGTTATTGCTTGTATGCCCTTTGTTTGTGCGTTTTGAGACACTCAACAACATGCGCCTCGGCTCTCTAGTCACCGCCACACAGCGGGCATTCGGATGAAAGAACGGTCGCAGAATTTTTCAAAAGGCAGTATAGTACCAATTTCAATTGATTAGTATCCCGGTACCGGTATACCGTACAACCCTAGACGCGAGTCACATGGTTGTCTTACGTCAGCACTGGAAATAGTAAAAAACCTGGCGGGTTTTTCCTGTGTGATAAAGAGGGGATAAACGGGGAAGTCCTTCTTCACTGCCGCTTTATTTTATCACATATTACTGCCTTTACACACTTCAACTTTAACTTTTGTATGGACAATAAACCAACACAAAATCAACACTATGGAGCAATTTCCACGCCTGACTCCTATATTTCTCGTTAGCGTCCCGTCACAGGGGCGCGGTGATGATCGTGGTTGAGGAAAGAGTTGTTTGATGTTGGATGCTAAAAAATGGCCGATGCGTTGCAACAGTCAGCCTTGATTTTGCTAGACAAGCGAGTGTCGTGTGCGGCTGTGCTAGGGGGTGCTTGTGTGGCCGCGGTGTCGAGAGCCGCGAAATGTAAAACCGAAGAAAGGTGAGGCGTGCGGGCGTGTTCAGGGGTTAAAATGCGTGCCTGTTGGCGGGTCTGTTGGTTACTCTCTGGGTGGGGGTGTCACTGATGTCATATTAATATTTTTTTTCTAATAATTTTGCGGTCGGCCGATAGAGACCCAAAGATCGACTGGTTAGCGACACCTGCTTCAGAGGTTCCGCTGTACTTTTTGTAAACTCAAAACATTTTGTGTCAGGTACAAACATTACCTAGTTTTCCATATTGCTCTATCAAGTCCATCTTGGAGAGGATGTTGACATGAGGGAGCTCTACATGCAGCATGGTGGACAATGAGGTGCACAGCACTGAGATGAACTTGGCTGGGTCAGCACAGTAGTGAGAGTCCACAAGGTGCACTGATGTGAGCTGAAAAGAGAAAAAAACTAACTATTGATGTGAACTTTAAAATTCAGATTGAGAATGTTTATCACACTTACCCTGAAATTTAATTTCCCCAACAATGAGAAAATGTTTTTCACTGAATTCTGGTGCGTGTACAACTCCACCTGTCCAGGGCAGTCAAACAAGAAGTAGGAGTCGTGGTGCTGCCTCAGCTTGTTTTCCAACCAGTCCATGTTGGCTTCAACATACTCCATGCAGTAAAGCAGGCCACCATTTGGCCCCAGCTTCAAGGCATCCATCACATCGTCCAAAGTTACTAGCTCGGAGATATCCACAGCGCACTTGTATGGAAGTCCTTCATTAGCTGGGTCCATGTTCACCACCACTACGTTGCGTCCTAGCCGTGTGAGGAACTCTTGCATGGCCCGGCAGTAAGTCGTTTTACCCGAACCTGGCGGTCCAATCACCACCTGACCGAAATGAAGCGACGGCGTTGCTGCGGTTTGTTCGGACATCTTGATTAATGTGCTATAAACAGTACATGAAAAGTAGCATCTCTCCACTTTCCCGTACAATTGTATATTTTGTGTTGTTTTACAATACGCAACAGCAATTATATGATTAATATATAAGCACCGAGTCTGAATAATAATGCAGAACGTTTAGTTCACAAAGTTTAAGACAGTTTATCTCCCGCTGGTCACCTGCTGCTGTGTGCGTACATGCCAAACAAGCGCCACGAACTAGCTCACCGGCTAACATTAAATACATCCGGGTTAAGTGAACTTCAGGCTTTCAAAATAAAGTTTTGTTGATTTACTTAAAAATAAACAGATACAGTACTCTAAAAGTGGAAATCAAAGAAGTGTAAATGTATCCAGTGCAATTGTATTATTTCACAGGACACTAAGGAAAGTAAACACTTCTACCTAAAGTCAACGTTGCCCACTGAAATTAATTAGACTTAAGACTTTATTGATCCACAAGGGAAATTGTTCCACACAGTAGCTTAGTTTCAAAGGATGGAAATGATAATGTAGGTATAAACTAGACTAAAAATGTACCATAGTAGCAATATAAAATATAACATATAAATGTAATATTTAAAGTTAAAAAGTTACAGTACCAATGATTGTGGCGAAATTATTCTCTGCATTTGACCCATCACCCTTGATAACCCCCTGGGAGGTGAGGGGAGCAGTGAGCAGGAGCGGTGGCCGCCCCCAGGAATCATTTTTGGTGATTTAACCCCCAATTCCAACCCTTGATGCTGAGTGCCAAGCAGGGAGGTAATGGGTCCCATTTTTATAGTCTTTGGTATGACTCGGCCGGGGTTTGAACTCACGACCTACCGATCTACATATTATATATACAGTATATAATATATACTGATATATTATATTATTGTATTTCTGCAGGTGGCATGACCTGGAACTGTACTGGAAGTCTGAGGTGTACAGGGTGAACAGGAAAGGAGACAGGACAGTCCCCTGTGGAGCACCTACACTACATCGACGTCCCACTGGGGTGAGTTTTTCCTTGCCCTTATGTGGGCTTTGTACCAAGGATGTCGTTGTGGCTTGTGCAGCCCTTTGAGACACTTGTGATTTAGGGCTATATAAATAAACATTGATTGATTGATTGATACACTACTGACCACAATATACGACAGGGAGCTCCCCAGTCGCAAAAACTGGGGCCTATCAGACAAGTAGACTTAAACTTGGACTTAGACTTCCTTTTATTGTCATTCAAATTTGAACTTTACAGTACAGATAAGAACTACATTTCGTTGCATTAGCTCGTTGTAGTGCAGGATACAAGAGTAAGAAGGACGGTGCAGATATAAATAAATCGATTACTGTACAGATAAATATATTACACTTTTGTATATGCATCCACGTTTATGGATGTATGTTATATTGTCTTTATATTCCAGCGAGTTAATCCGTTTTTGGGGGGAATTGAGGGGATTATTATGATGTGTTCAAGAGTCTTATGGCCTGAGGGAAGAAGCTGTTACAGAACCTGGATGTTCTGCTACGGAGGCTGCGGAACCCCTTTCTAGTGTCCAGCAGTGAAAACAGTCCTTGGTGGGGGTGGGAGGAGTCTCTACTGATTTTTCTGAGCCCTGGTCAGGCAGCGGCTTTTTGCGATTTCCTGGATAGGAGGAAGAGCAGTCCTGATGATCTTTTCCGCCGTCCTCACCACTCTCTGCAGAGACTTCCAGTCTGAGGCACTGCAGGCTCCAGTCCAGACAGAGATGCAGTTGGTCAGCAGGCTCGCTGTAGTGCCTCTGTAGAATGTGGTGAGAATGGGGGGAGGGAGCTGTGCTCTTGTCATTTGACGCAAAAAGTGCATGCGCTACTGAGCTTTTTTTACAAGAGCTCCGGTGTGTAGGGACCAGGTCATATTGTCAGTTATCTGCACCCCCAGGAACTTGGTACCGCTTACGATCTCCACTGCTGTGCCGTTGATGAAGAGTTGAGTGTGGCTGGACTGGTGCTCCCTGAAGTCGACGATGATCTCCTTGGTCTTGGTTGTTGGTTCTGCACCAGTCAACCAGATGTTTCACCTCCTCAATGTAGTCCATGTCGTTGTCCCGGATGAGGCCCACTACTGTTGTGTCGTTCACATACTTCACAGTGTGGTTAGTAGTGGACCTGGCGCAGCAGTCATGGGTCATCAATGCGAACAGCAGTGGACTCAGGATGCAGCCCTGGGGGGAGCCGGTGCTCAGGGAGATGGCACTTCTGGGGTTAATCTCCAGTGGAGGAGTAATCAGTGATGCAGGAGACAATGCATGAACTGACACCCATCCTGAGCAACTTGTCACTCATTAGAATTGTATTTATCTGTGAGTTATCGCTAGCGCAAGTCAACGTTTGTTGTTTTTAGTCAAATATCTCCACGTTTCGTTTACACGTCTCGTGTCTCACTCACTCCGTCTCTCTCTCTCTCTCTCTCTCTCTCTCTCAGAGAAAGAGAGAGAGACGGAGTGAGAGCGAGAGAACGCCACTCTGATTGGCTAATTCCGGGGTATGGGTTGTCATCTCTTTCACAACGACGCGCTGATAGGCTGTTACCACCTGGGTCATGTGCACAGCGCATGGAACCTTTCGCTGCAGGCACACAGTTGTCTCGTATCGCTACTTCGCTAACTGTTCACTTGTCAGTCACTGAATGTGAATCAAATCACAATGGCATGCTCCAAGTTGGCTCAGGCTGGTAAAAGAAAGGTGGACAGGGAAAACCGACGTTTCAAGGAAGAATGGACAGAGCAATATGTTTTCATCCTACCTACTGCAAGTACCAGACCAATGTGTCTACTATGCAACACTACTGTTGCTCTGGTGAAAAGTGAAAATCTGAAACGTCACTATCTGAAAGAGCACCGCGAATTTGAAGAGACATTTCCTCATGATTCAGAGCTAAGAAAAAAAGAAATCACGAGGCTGAAAAAGCCATATGAAACATCAAGCAAGATTTTTGTTAAATCTATGACACAACAACAAATAGCAACAGAGCAGTAACGTGCGGTGAGGTTGATGGCTGGTGAGGCACTGACTTCAACACAGTCAGATTTACAAACATATGAACCCTAAAGAGTATCTTATTCACCATTTGATTGGCAGCAGTTAACGGGTTATGTTTAAAAGCTCATACCAGCATTCTTCCCTGCTTGGCACTCAGCATCAAGGGTTGGAATTGGGGGTTAAATCACAAAAAATGATTCCCGGGCGCAGCGCCGCTGCTGCCCACTGCTCCCCTCACCTCCCAGGGGGTGATCAAGGGATGGGTCAAATGCAGAGGACACATTTTTTCAAAGTTCTTATTTATTTTTGTTTCAAAGAAAATATTTCATGTATTTTATTGGATATTTATTTTATTTTTGTTAATTTTAAGAAAATGTTAAACTACCTACCTCCTGCTATTATATAAGCTTGACCGATAATAAACGGACCCAGCCTGTTTCAAAAAAACATTTGTGGACCTGGGGGAGGAGCCACCAGACCTGAGTTATAATATTTCAATTGATTATAACCTGAGTTATAATCAATTTAATTAGTGCTTAAGTTTACAGTTGCATATCAATACATTTCAGTATCCTTGAAAAATAAATGTATTTCAGTGATTAATTTTGAAAAGTGATACCGGTACTTCTATAGATTTACTAAAGAGTGAAATACTTCATGAATGTGTCTTACTTTTTTTCTTTATCCATCCATAATCTACCGCTTGTACCTATCAGGTTGTGGGGGGCTGCATTATTTTAATTATCTCCCAAATTCAGTATTGTATAAAATTGTAAAATTAATCTACCACTTGTACCTATCAGGTCGTGGGGGGCTCCATTATTTTAATTATCTCCCAAATTCATTATTGTATAAAATTGTAAAATGATCAAAAAGTTTAATATTCTAAACTTTTGCTTTGGGCTCTTAATCTAATCCAAGCAAATGATCTACAAAAACTTCCTGGTCTACTAGTCAGAGTTGAACTCCTGAAATCAAAGAACTTATGCAGTATAAACTAATTTAGTGCGATGCACTCCTATACCTCACCCTTCTCAGTACATTACATAATTCTCAGTAATGCATGTTGGTACAATTCAGTATGTGTGTCTTGCAAGTAGTGAAAACAATATAGCATATAAAGAGTTTCCCCTCTGGGGATTAATGAACATTTAATAAATATAGCTGTGCATATTGTAATACCTTGAATACAGGTACTATTTATGTTTTAAGTAACAACAAAATACAAATACATTTTTGTAAAAGGTTTTATACAATTGGATATAAAATTAATTTAAAAAATGTCATCTTTGTGATCGACCACTGCCACCTGGCTGCCAGCCTCTGTACTTCATGCCGGTGTTTGGTTGACGTCTGAGCAAGCTGTCGCCTTTATCCATTTCTTTGGGTTTATCATAGATTGTAGACACGAGAAAGTCTTTTCTAGGTCTTTTAGCATTAAGTAAATTTAACTTTTCACCGTGATACCTGCAAACACACACAACATCACAATAAGTACACTGACTGGCATAATTTAAAAAAACTATTATACTACAGAAATGATCATTTCTGAAGGGAAATGCCTGAGACCCTCCAACAACCACAACAGACAAGAGAGGGCTGGGAGTAAACTTACCCGAACCCTCGTTTGCAGCGTGGATGTTTGCCTTCATTTTCCAGGGCTTCTGAAATCCCAATTTGACTGCTCCCCAAGCCTTCGCCGTCCTTCCAGCCCTGCTTCTCCATCACACGGCGACCAAAGCCCTAACCGAAATGCACAAGTGAGTAAAACTTGAAAAACTGCACAACAAAAAAATAGGGTATGTTTGGGTTGTGACAACTTTCCTACCTTTGTGAACTTTTCAAAACTGCCAATGGCCTGATTGTGTGCCACTCCAGATTCAAGACCTTCTCTAAGCCTTTTCTCAAGTCGCATTCGGACATAGTCACGAGCATCCATGTCACCACCGTCTGTTCAAAGTTTAGAAAATGATGTCAAGCGATCAAGTACACCTTCTTCAACCAAGGTTATCAAAAACTGAATACAGGAATATTCCAATGTACCTTTATCATAGTAGACACTCATGTCAACATCCCAGTCATCTGTTGTTTGCTCATCAAAATCTAAAACAAGGACAAAAAGAGACCAAAATGGGATTTTTAAATCGTATTTTATTTGTAATATAGTTTAAAAAAAGTATTGTTATCCTTACCTCCTTCGTCTTGTTGCCAGTATTGAGCATCAGTGTAGAACACCAAGCCTGACCCACCCTTTTCCCACTTCAACTCAATTTCTTCTTCATACAGCCTCTCTTTGCTTCGCTCTTGGCTCGTGACGTCATCATGCAGCGCTTCATGACGCTCCCACTCCTCACAGAAGTCGTCATCCTACAACCCAAGAGGAATAATTAGTGAGAGTTCAGAACGCCACCAAGGAGAAAATATTACGCCACCTGTAAAATTCAGAATGAAAAGCTATGATGTAGAGTTCTTAAAATGCTGTATATGTTATAGAGAAGTGGCTGCCTACAGGGCGCTCATATTCAAACAAGCTGAAAACCCGCCCTTTTCCTGGTCCAACCATGTAAGCTATGCCCCTGTAATAAAAACGCAACAAAAGGATAACCATGTTACAAAAGCCAGGTTTAGAAAAGCCTAAGCTTTCCCTCACTGGTTCAACAGCATTAAAAAAAAATGCAATTCCTTATGTTCTCAAAGATCTCTTTTGTGCACTAGGGATGTAAGAATATACAAATTTCATATTAGGTATTGAGGCCACAATTATCACGGTATTGATGTATGAGATCAAAAAGGTCTTATACTTTTTCAAATATTTCAACCATGTTTTTTTCAAATAAACACAATGCTTTCTTTAGCAGAAGAAACATTATTGTTCTGGCTTCTTAAAGGGGAACTGCACTGTTTTTTTTTTAATTGTACCTATCATTCACAATCCATATGTGAGACAAGCCCACAAATATTTTTTTTATCCATTCTAACTCATAAATAAACACTATCAAGATTCAGCAAACAATGGAGGTAATGAGATTAGCTCTATTTCGCCTATAAAGCACTCTAAAATAACATACATAGTTTTATATACATGGTTTAGGTATGCATATACATAATGTAGTAACAGGCACATTCATAATATGTAATATTTACGTATTTTGCTCATTTTAAGCATACAGCAGCACATTCATTTTACAGACTCATCACAACATTCGCTATTAACTTCAACAACTACTCCCCATGGCAAACTTTATGATAGACAACAACGACTACATTTGAACAAATGATTATACAGAACCTTATATTTTTGAGCCTGAATATACGGGACATGAGCTATAGGTTTTAGAAGCTGAGTGATAAGCAGATCCAGCAAGTAGCAGTTTTGCTAAGAGCTAAACAAGAAATACAAACCACAAAAATATTAACACAGTCACTTACTGTGCAATGTCTGCTCTCACAGGGATGCAGACTGATGGGATATTTACATAATTCCGTTTAGATGAATGATTATTCATAATCCTCACATATATATAAAAAAAAAAAAATGAACGTAGGCGCAAACTCTTTTTGAGTCTTTCTTGTAATCTCCGGGTCTAGGTTGATTGTCAAAGTTGACCGACTTCTCGGTTTATGGCAACAACCTTCTACTATACAAACAAGAGGCATGATTTATAATCTGGAATTAACTTGTTCTAGTTCATAGGTGATGCAGCAGCTCTTTGGCTAACTATACCAATAGCTGCATAAGCTAGGTACCTCTCTGCGATAACGGTGGCGCTAAAATGAGATCTGCGCCGTTAGCGCTTACAATAACAGTATCGCTAATACTTGATTAAAATGCAGGTTATGACATGTATATTGAGTATTGTTGGCAGTTTTTTTATGTCTTTGTGGAGGGCTTTATGGGCGCAATAGATGACTCATTAGCTGCATTGTTAGCCCCCTCTCTTACTTGCTGTGTATTACAAATTTAGAATGCATAAAAAAAGAAAAATGTGTGTGTTCTTGACTTATGTAAGGATTGTGAATGATAGGCAAAATAAAAAAATAAAGTGCAGTTCCTCTTTAAGAGCTACGTTATTAGTATTTGAGCATTTGCCTCCTTGTGCAAGACACTTCACCCACCTCTCCCCCGTGCCGCTCACAACGTAAAACGTGGTTAGAGAGACCGTTGGTTCAAATTGGCAGTCACATTTTTTAGCTTACTACCATGAATAACTATGGGTTTTCATTGTCACACGTTTTGAGTCACTATAGAAAAACACTAAATAAATCTAATCCATTATTTGTTATGCTTGTTGTTTATACCACAAATTAGTTGAGCACAACTGCTCATTGTAGCCATTTTGCCTCAATTGCTACAATAATTATTATTTAATTAGTTAAATTAAATCCATCATCATGTGATTAAAGTAAAATTAATTCATCATAAGCAATAGATATCAAAATCAAAAAAGATTATAGACTAAATTATTATTATACCCTGCCTTAGTTGCAACTTGCAAAACTAAATATAACAGCAGGAAATATACTGAATAAAATGTTGAACATACATCATCTGAATTTGATTCAACATCCTTCTCTTCTTCGTCTCCCTGTGGATCATCGCTCTCTGTTGTCTCGCAGTCACCAGCCTGCTGCGTCTGTGTTGACATCCGAGCTGCAAAGGCACCCGGCCCCGATATCTCATGCCCACCAGCGGTTAAAACAGTCTCTTCTGTGGCTGGTAGAGTGCAAGTGTCCTGGTACTGGAAAGGCACGTTTCCGTAACGACGGTTGGAGCCGGTCTTGGGGAAAGTGAGGCCCAATTTCCGGATGAGGCGTGAAGGCAGGCGACAGGACTGGATAAGCTGCAGGAAGACTTTGACTGGCGTGCCCACGTTTCCATTCTGCATTAGGGCAGGTGGATTGAGCTCCGATAAGCTGTTGAGGTCAGTAGAGGTGAAATGCTCGGTTTGGGCCACCCTTTGCCGCTGCTCATACCTCGTCTTATACGGAAATTGCGAATTTTCTGAAAAAAATCAAAATATGTTTCAGTACACTGCAGCAATTTCCAACACAAAAAAGGCATTTTGTTAATTTTTTTGGTTTTGTAGTTTGACGTGGGGGGCGGCGTGGCGCTGTTGGGAGAGTGACCGTGCCAGCAACCTGAGGGTTCCTGGTTCAATCCCCACCTTCTACCAACCTCGTCACGTCTGTTGTGTCCTTGAGCAAGACACGTCACCCTTGCTCCTGATGGGTTGTGGTTAGGGCCTTGCATGGCAGTTTCCTCCATCTGTGTGTGAACGTGTGTGTGAATGGGTGAATGTGGAAATAGTGTCAAAGCGCTTTGAGTACCTTGTACAAGTATAACCCATTTACCAACATACTGAGAGTTGGGTGTTATGTTTTGACCCAGCTATGTGAGGCCACCAAAATATTACAAACAGCTTTGGTGAGATGCAGTGCAGTTCTATAAACGCATTTTACTCTTTTGGTGACTTAAAAGGAAGATTGCACTTTTTAAAAAACTTTAACCATCATTCACAATCCCTAAGTGAGACAGGAAGACAAATGTATTTCTTCTTTCAAACTATATACTCTCAGCAGCATCCTTGAGGGAGCATGGGAGTCTGCCCAAACAGTCTGCATGTGTTTTGTGGACTTGGAAAAGGCATTCGACCGTGTCCCTTGGGAAGTCCAGTGGAGAGTGCTCAGAGAGCATAGGGTACGGAGAGCCTGAATGTGGCGGTCCGCTCCCTGTATGATCAGTGGTCCTCATTGCCGGCAGTGAGTTTCCAGTGAGTTTTAGACTCCGCCAGGGCTGCCCTTTGTCACCGATTCTGTTTACAACTTTTATGGACAGAATTTCTAGGTGCAAGAAGGGCTTTGAGGGAATCTGGTTTGGTTGCTGCAGGATTAGGTCTCTGCTTTTTGCGGATGATGTGGTTCTGCTGGCTTTATCTGGCCTGGATCTTCAGCTCTCGCTGGGTCTGTTTGCAGCTGAGTGCGAGGCGACTGGGAGGAAAATCAGCACTTCCAAGTCCAAGTCCATGGTTTTCGCCCGAAAAAGGGCGGAATGTCATCTTCGGGTTGGGGAGGAGATCTTGCCCCAAGTGAAGGAGTTCAAGTACCTCAGGGTCTTGTTCACTAGTGAAGGAAAAGTGGATTGTGAGATCGACAGGCGGATTGATGTGGCGTCTGCAGTGATGCAGACTCTGTATCGATCCGTCGTGGTGAAGAAAGAGCTGAGCTGGAAGGCAAAGCTCTCAATTTACCGGTCGATCTAAGTCCCTATCCTCCCCTATGGTCATGAACTTTGGGTTATGACCGACAGGACAAGATCTGGGGTACAAGCAGCCGAAATAAGTTTTCTCCGTCGGGTGGCGGGGCTCTCCCTTAGAGATAGGGTGAGAAGCTCTGTTATTCGGGAGGAGCTCAATTTAAAGCCGCTGATCCTCCACATCGAGAGGAGCCAGATGAGGTGATTCGGGCATCTGGTCAGAATGACCCCCGAGCGCCTCCCCGGGGAGGTGTTTAGGGCACGTCTGACCGGTAGGAGACCACGGGGAAGACCCAGGACACGATGGAGAGACTATGTCTCTCAGCTGGTCTGGGAACGCCTCGGGATCCCCTGGGAAGAGCTGGACGAAGGAGCTGGGGAGAGGGAAGTCTGGGCTTCTCTGCTTAGGCTGCTGCCCCCAGGACTCTACTTTGGATAAGTGGTAGAAGATGGATGGATGATTATACCGTATTCTCCGGACCATAAGGCGCACCAGATTATAAAGCGCACTGCTGATGAGAGAGTCTATTCAGTCTATTTTCATACAAAAGGTGCAACGGATTATAAAGCGTATGAAATGGGTCGTATCATGATTTTTTTTTGTAAATTTAAAACACTTCCTTGTGTTCTACATAACATGATGCGCCGTTTTGTGGGCGGTCTTATTTACGTGGCTCACCTTCGACAGGAAAGGGAGGGGTTTAGTAGCCCATGAGAGGTAGATAATCAAGGAACACAACAAATAAGCAGTGTTTGGTCATTTTAGCATAAAATAAATTATATCATTGTTTTCTTAATTCATATCTTCTTTAAAAATATATCAATATATTTTACAAACATGACATATTGCCGAGCCTTAAGTAATAGTTAAATATAATACAGGTAGAATAGATAACATATTATATAATAACAAGACAAGCGGAAGAAAGTGAATGAAAATGGATGGGCTATAATAATAACGTACAAAATAATAATTAAAGATCTATAAATAATAAATGTACAAGTGAATCGTAAGGTGCCCAAAGTGTAGTGGATACAGTCTGCCTACAAAGCCCTCTAAAAACATCCATTTATATACATGCTGAAATGTTAAGTAGTAACAGGCCCATTCATGATAACATGTAATATTTATGGTAGTTTGGTCGTTTTAAGCATTCCGGTAATGCGTTTCTTCTTGCTACCTATGCATGTTCTTGTCTCCCATGAGGATTGTGAATGATGTGTATATTAAAAAAAATGCAATTATACTTTAAGATCCAGTTTGTACATTGTTGGGACATAGCTAGCAAGCAAACAGTCAAAGAAAAGGCAAGCCCAAAATGGCCCCCGACCCACCCTTTAGATACCACTACGTCCATCGGACTCACTAACCGTTGTGTTGTGAAACCTTCACTCTTTTAACAACACATCTTCCGGACAACCAGCTGCCCTTCGAATCGATCCAATGGTTCCCTCCGTACATCCTGGCGAATCTGTCAGCTTCTTTTCCGTGAACAGACACGACACAACAGCAAGATTTGACCGTCTCTCTTTTCTTGTCGTTGTTGTTAGCATTAGCAGCTGCCATGTCGCTGCCCGAAGACTTGTAGCCGTCCTCCTCGCTATCCCCACAACCTTGCGGCTCCCTGAGCACCTCTGGTCGGTGGCGATAATGAAAACAGTGGAAGCCGCCGCTTTCTATAAACTGGCTGAAATAATTCCTGAGGTCCGCTGAGTGAAAAGCGACAGGAATGTTGCTAACAACGAAAAACACGGAAGATACGCCATGACACTCTGCCATTTCTACCGTTAACATATATACAGCGGAAATGACGACAGCTCCAATTCCATTACAGGGCGCCTGAACCGGATATGACGCAAGCCTTATTAAATCCAAATAACATAATTTTTGATAACGTTTATTACACATTTTGAAAGTTACAACAAGTATGTATATCCTATAATTAAAAGTATGCTTTCAATTGGATTTTTGCTGGTATACGTTAACATATTTACAGCGGAAATGACGACACTTCACTTACATTACATGTGCCTGAACCGAATATGACGTAAACTTTGTTCAAATACAAAATACATGTTTTTTGACAACGTTTATTACACGTTTTGAAAATTACAACAAATATGTATATCCTATAATTAAAAGTATGCTTTCAAATGGATTTTTGCTGGTGAATAAATATTTTACCACTATTAAAGATAAAGAAAAGTGATTAATGTCTACTGTCTGTCTACTGTACTTGTTCTGGCCCGGTACCGGTCCGTGGATCGATTGGTACCGGGCCGCACAAGAAATTTAAAAAAAATAAAATATATATATATATATATATATATATATATATATATATATATGTTTTTTTTTTAAATCAACATAAAAAACAGATACACTTACAGTTAGTGCACCAACCCAAAAAACCTCCCTCCCCCATTTACACTCATTCACACTCATTCACACAAAAGGGTTGTTTCTTTCTGTTATTAATATTTCTGGTTCCTATATTATATATCAATATAGATCAATACAGTCTGCAGGGATACAGTCCGTAAGCACACATGATTGTATTTCTTTATGACAAAAAAAAATAAAAATAAAAATAAAAATCCTGGGCTCGGGATATTTCTGTGTGGAGTTTGCATGGTCCCCCCATGACTGTGTGGGTTCCCTCCGAGTACTCCGGCTTCCTCCCACCTCCAAAGACATGCACCTGGGCATAGGTTGATTGGCAACACTAAATGGTCCCTAGTGTGTGAATGTGAGTGTGAATGTTGTCTGTCTATCTGTGTTGGCCCTGTGATGAGGTGGCGACTTGTCCAGGGTGTACCCCGCTTTCCGCCCGAATGCAGCTGAGATAGGCTCCAGCACCCCCCGCGATCCCGAAAGGGACAAGCGGTCGAAAATGGATGGATGGTTGGATAACCTGTCATAGTGCGCTATGATTATAAACCATTTGAAGACCTTTTGTCAGCCAATCCAATGCGTTCCATCAGTAACCCCCGCATAACTATAGCGAAAAGCCACTCCAAGTTTTCACTGTTACTTTAGCAAGGTCGAGCAAGCCCTCAGCAGCATTAAGGCTACATTTACTGGATTCACAACAGTGCAGGGTAGAATGTCCAATCAACATTTTTTTTGTCAAATTTGATCATTTTATATAATCGTTCACATTACAAAATAAATGTGTCCAGACTCCAATGTGAATGCAAACTGACCCGAATACAGACATGACGTCAAACGTCCTGCAGTGTTTACGGAAGTAAACCCAGAAATAAACATGCTTCAAATCTTGTCGTCTCAGTACTGGCGCATTTGTGGCAATTTCAAGGATTCTGTGCAATAAAAGTCAAGATTTTCTGAACTGCGGAGAAGATTATGAAAGAAGATGCCTCCCGCAGGTTTGGAGACATTTGCCTCGATATCTGCTCTGGTGATCAGTGGTGGAACATTGATTGGTGTGAGTTCCTAAAACATTATTTTCGCCTGCAGGTCATTTGTCAACTATCTATTTTGTATCCATTTATTTTGGGGAATAATGATGACGCTTATGATAAGCGTCATCATTATTTGCCATTAAGCATCCGGAGTGCGGGAGAGTTCACACTGAAGTCGCATCAACACTATCTGATTGATTTGTAATATAAAACTCATAATAATAATGTCTATAATACTGCTGACAGAAAAATAACTAAGCAAATCATACTACTACAGCCTTTAAGCATAGGTGTGCTACTTAAACTTAATTAATGTAGTTAATAGCCTTAGTGTTATTTTGGAGTAGTGTTTTAGGGCTCTGAAGACTGGATGCGCTGACAGACTCATAGTCAAATTGGTGGAGTTCTATGGGTGTTTTTTATCTTCACTTTTATCGTTTTCACCATTAATGGCAGGTTATTATGGTAGTCCATATCACCCATCCATACTGGCCAGGTGTGGCTTGTAGAACTTGAATTTGACACCTTTGGTCTAAATGCCTTAAATTATCATAACAGTAATAACAGGAAACTAACAATATTGCTTTTCAACAATTTCGATTTCTTCAATATTTGCTGTGTAATTCTAATACAGTAACAACAAGTGGTAAGCAAAAAATATTGCAAGTGCAGAAATTCTCATTTAAAGAGGTTGTGCACAGACAACATATCTGTGGGTGGACTTCCAGCCCTGTTTTCCAGGCAAGAAAGTGTATTTCCACCAGAACCTCCTCTGTTTTCAGGTCAACTCTGTAGTGCTGTTTACACTGTTATCATCTGTGCAACGTTTCCCTGTTTGCAAGTTGCCTGCTGGCTTTTCCATGCAACAACACTGTCCTTATGTGTTTGGGCCATCTCATGCTTACTAAAGATGACTAAAGCTTTTTTACAACTCCACTTTCATCATTTAGATGTATTCAGTGTTTGTTGTGTAATTCTAATACAGTGCCAAAAAGATGTGAGCGAAAAGGTCTTGCAAGTGCAACATTTTTTGCTTGCACGCTTTGCGCACTCTCATGACAGGAACTTTCTGGGGGCTAAGCCCCCCCCTGTTTTTTCAAACCTTGTGACGCCCCTGGTGTAATGCAACAAATACAATACTCATTTTTGATCATGATGATTTACTAATTGAATTGGTCTATTTTGAATTGCAATCTATTAAAGATACTGTGACTTATGCCTAATATTCGGGTTGCCATACATAGCTACCGGTACATGTGGGAGGAAAGGTCAAGTTTAACTATTAAACATCTTGCCCTTTTAAGGACATTGAAAACAAATACCCAATGCAATATGAATACAGTAGTTATGTATTTTAAAAAGGTCCATTATATATTACTATAAATTGTTTTTTTTCCCCTTTCTCTTTCAGAGATGACCAAGAAAAATAGTCTCTGAGTTCATTAACCCAGAGGCTAACTCTCCAGTTGGCCTTCACCTCAGCCTTTATCGGTGTGTTTTGATAGTAATAGGCCGTAAAACTCTACTCATGTGTCTGGACCCTGACATCACTACACCAATTACACCATATTTTACTACTTTTTCTGCATTAGTCATAATCACTGCTGCTACAAATACAAATATAGTTTTAAGGGGGCCAAACATTTAAGATGAGAAGATACACAACTTGGGCTGAAATCAGGGGTAACTACAAACTCAACAGTGGTTTTAATCATGATGGCAAAAACCAAAGTGGCCCTCAAGAGAAGGACTCGTCCCGAGGCAAGACAAAACAAATTTTCATCAGCATCAAATCATAGACATTTATACATTGACCTAAATGAAAGCGGCTGTTTGCTCACAGTAACATTTTTAATTTGGTAATTTCTAATATATGCACATATAAGACCTCAAAACATGCTCCATAACGTTAGTTAATCCTAAAATGCGTGTTTCTAAGTAAATCCATGCAACCATGACATGAACAAGAAAACTCTATACATGACGCAGACCGGATCCTGGAGGCTGATCACATGTCCGGTTTTAGTGTGAATCAGCTGTTGTATGTGTCCACATGTTTCTATTGTATTTGCAATGGTAAAATAAAAGTTGTTGGCAGTTATGAGAATTTTTTTTATAAAAATGGAGCACAGTTACCTAAGTGGAGCTGAGAAGAGGAGAAAGCAAGAAGAAAGCAAACCGTTTTTTTTAAATACTTTTTCTCAATAACACCTAATGTACTGAATGTGATCAACACAACAAGTGCTCCTGTCAGTGCAGGAAGCAAGTGGAGAGTGACGCTTTTCATCACAAATATTAGTATTAATGCGCTAGAAGTGGGGAACTATTTTAAATCAACAGCCTTGCCTCGTTCAAACATTGCCAGAAGCTGATTTTCCATTGCCGTTTTGTCGCAAAATAAAAGCGATAGTTGTAAAATTTCAACACAGTACATTTGCTACTTAAAGGTGTTTCCATTAAAGGGTATTTTGCGTCATGAGTCGTAGATCTCGTGAAGTCTTGTGTCACGAGACTCAACTTTGCGGAACATGGACGCTTTGCATTTCCATGGTATTGGAGCTGTGATTACAATTGCAGTCCCTGCAGAGGTTTCTCATTGTTATCAGTTTTTTTTTGCCCGGCAGTGGGTTCAGCTCTGGGGATGTCATTGTGGTTTGTGAAGCCCTTTGAGGCACTTGTGATTAAGGGCTATATGTAAATACATTTGATTGATTGATTGATTGATGCCAAAGACAGAACTGAAATAGCTGGCGTCAAACAGCTCTCACCTATGACTGAATGACCTTGGGTCATGTTCTAGACACGGCGTTCACGAGAGGTAATCGACCTGAGAATATTGAGAAATGACAGTCCAGGATAACCCGTGTGAAAAACGTCACAGTTTTAACATGTATTTCATTGGCCCTATTTGTGAAATGACTGTCTTAGTTTTTTTTCAAAGTAAGTTCAATTCTCATGTTTTTTTATAAAAACATTGTGTTACAGCCATTGCATAATTCAGGCATGGCATTGTTCACTCCCTTGATCATTTAGCAGTTGCTCCACATATGGAATGAAGGACATTTTTATTTCAACTTTACAGCCACAAAAAAGATAAGCGCCCGTCCTCCGTGTCGGTCTCTGCATGCTCCGAACCTCTATAAACAGGCGTCTTATCACATTTACAATTGTCCGCATGCTTCATGGAGACCGATGGCTGCCAAAGTGTATTATCGGACATTTCTCCGATGAAACGCACGCTTTACGACAGTCCTTTTCAAATAGTTGGGCGGGCCTCCCTGGGGGCACAGTGCAATGCCAGGGGACATGCTTTTTTTTTGCCCCACTAGAATATGACGAAACGTATGTGGCGCTTGGCTACACTGTGAATACTGTGAGACACAAGCAAATATTGGTGTGTTGTTTTCTTTAATGTTAATAAGGATACAATGTTGTGCATAAGGATTAGTATACTTATATCAATTTTATAGACAAATAATACTATTAATAATTGTGGGGGGGGGGGGGGCGCAAAACATTTTAATCTTGCATGACAGAAAATAATTGAGAAGCACTACAGTTTACGACAATGGCCTTTCATCATTTATTTATTCTGTATTATTTACAATAGCATCTGTGTGTGTACCTGTTCAAATCATTTGATATGATTCTTTAAAAGAATGAGTGAAAACCACAGTGAAGAACACATATTTGGCAACTGCTATATAATCTTTTAATTGGACCTATTACCTTTTTGAACTGACCTTGACTCGGAGGCGTTCAAACTCAATTTTAAAAGCAAATATAAATGTTTTATATTGTGAAATGGTAACTCTGAGGTAGGTGGAAGAAGAATGAGGCAATAGTCAGGGAACATAAAATGAGTCATTGACATGGTACCATTTGTTTATTTGCGACAACAATAAAGTCATCTTCTTATCAGTGTCAAGCCTCCGTGCCAGGCACTGCCAGGATAACAAGTTCGGCTGTAACTAAATAAATGACACCTGCGACGTCGCACTGCCTGACACAGACAACATAAATGGAAATTCCTTGAATTTTATTGCGTTTTACCCTCCCTTGAAAAGAACAAGGGGTTGTTGGTTTCAGCGTCATGCGCTGAGGGGTATGACATTGGATGTATTTCAAGTACTTTTTTAAAATCATATAATTTTGAACACATGTTGGCAAAATGAATGCAGTGGGGTGGGATTATGACAGTTAATACAAAGGTATGTTAATTAGCTTACACATACATACAGTAAAACACTGTGGTGTTTTATTCCTAAAAATCTAGTAACTGCCCTGAAATGTGCCTTTAAATATAAATGAAGTTATGTTAGTTGGTACAACTCAAACAAATGGTGTTAAATCATTCCAATTGACAACGCTCTCTGTCGAGTCAAAAATAAAACTGAATAAAGACCAATGCGCAACTACCTTTGCGGTCTAGGTACCCCATTCGTAGGGTCTGGCCCAGAGAGGTCACCTGTCTAAATGGTCCGTCCAAGTGGTGATGCCAACATCCAACTTTGACCGCATGTAACTGAATTCCTATGTAGAAACTTCAACCTAGATTTGAACTTGTGTGTTTACAAGAACACAATTTCTGGTCACCAGTCTCATGGTTCTATCAAAGGAGCAATCAGAAGTGTCTCAGATAGCCTAATACAGCTGGGACCTTAATCCATTTCCAGAAAAATTAGTTTTCCTGGTGCAGATTTTGTGGTGTTTTCTTCACTGTTTATAACCTAAATTATTATTTGTAGGGCTGTCAAAATTAACTAGTTAACTCATGTGGTTAATCACAAAAAATAGCACATTAATCATGAACACACTTTGATTAATCATGCCATTCATTTTGAGTGTACAAGCTCTACGGTCAGTGATCAGATCAATGCATAAGTCAGTACAAAAATGAGTGAGAAGACTTTGCCGGCAAATATTACTTTAAAATACATCCTGAAAAGAACTTTAGATGACACTCTTACCAAGTGTTGTGCAAAAATATGATGTAGATGCAAGTAAAAAGTTTAAAACCGTTCCTGGATGACATTCTGACAATAAAGCATTTGTGTACAAATATTAGGGTCTTTTCTTAAGCTAATTTCAACTATGCAAGCAAGTAATTAATCAAGATTAATCCAAATTCTGAAATGTGATTAAACTGATTCAAGAAAATCATTTGTCTGCCCTAATTATTTGCTTTTAAACATAGGTAAAGTTATCTTAGCAGGTTTGAAAAATATATATTTATTTTTCTTAAGCTGCAATACCTCCTTGAAAGTCTTCTAGTGCCATCGTTTAATGGGGTCATATGATTTTTTTTTTTCTACATTAGAAATGGCAACTGCGCAGGATGCATGTGCATGTACGAGCCAGTCTGCCCCACAACAAGAGTATAGAGAATAAAAATTGACTTATTGACTACAACGGCGGACTCGTGCAAAGCTTTTCGGATACATTTCAATCATATATGGAGATATCCACTGACGTCACACTTGGGAAAAACGTCACAAATTGGGAAAATTCCAAACAGCTCGTTTGGAGGAAGCATGACGGAGGACAAGATTGCTTCATAAATATCTCGGTCATGCCTCCATGGTTTGATTTCAAATTTTCGGGACTTATGCAGATCCAAAATACACAAAAACAGGTTGGTTTTGCATAATAGGTCCCCTTTAACTGAAGTACATTAAATAATCTACTGCACTAGGTTCACTTGCAATAAGAAATGTTCCAACTTGGAATGCCACTGGGATAACCATTACAAATGTGATACCATTTGTCACCAAAGTCTGATCAATAAAACACTCAATCTGATTTGAACTTTTATCTGTTGAGTTGCAAAAGAAACATTGACCAACAACAACAAAGAGTCAGACTTATAGTAATGGCAAACCATCCCACTTCTGACACCATCCATCCAGCCCGGAAATGAGACCATACCCGCCCCCGAGTTCAGTTCAAAACTTGGGAGTTGAATGTTTTTGAAGCATTAGGGACCATTTAGTGTTGCCAATCAACCTATCCCTAGGTGCATGTCTTTGGAGGTGGGAGGAAGCCGGAGTACCCGGAGGGAACCCACGCAGTCACGGGGAGAACATGCAAACTCCACACAGAAAGATCCCGAGCCCAGGATCAAACTCGGGACCTCCGTATTGTGAGGAACACCTACTAACCCCTGTTTCACCGTGCTGCCAGATGGATGAACATTGAACTCAATGTTTTTGGAATCAACGCAAGAGACTTGAAGGACCATCTTCCTGTGATACCATTGAAAAAATGTATGTTTAAGAGTTTAAACGAAAATAATTTTACAAATGCAGGTTAGGATTGAAAAGTAGGTTCCTTCCAACTGTGCCAGAAAGAAAGACTATGACATCCCATGGAGTGCCTCACTTTTAGGTCAATGCCCCGGCACTCTGCTCTGGCCTCTCCAGCTCTGCAATTGTGACCTGGCAGTGAACAGGGGGACACAGACCTTTACAGTCCTTGGTAGCTTGGTACTGTCTGGGTTAATGGCACCGGCCCAAAGATAAGGCCCAGCCCTCTCGTTATCCAGACGTTACTCCACGAGCTCCTTTTCATTGAGAAAAGCTTATCAGTTTCCCAGGGTTATTCCTTCAGTCACCTGGCTAAGCACAAGCTTGTGTTTCACAGAGTGTATTGACAAGTCAAGGTCCACCGAGCTGGGCGGCTTTGCCTTATAAATAGAGAGCGGAGAGGATGTGAGAGCACTCGTACACTCGCTGGTTTAGTAGAAGAACGTAAACGTCATGGATAACCAATGTCAGTGTGTTGTCGGCAGCGATAGACTATTAAATCCTATCCTCTTCAACATTCTCAGCCAACTGGATAACAGCAGTTCAAACAACTTCAGCTATCATTCAATACCTCACAGATGCAACTGCGAGCTGCGGCGAACAGTGTGTTTGAAAATGCCGTCGCAGATTTGCAAAGAAGCTTCAGCAGTACTGGTCAAAACCGTCCATTTCATGAAGAACTTGCCCGCTTTTAGCCAGCTTCCGCCCAACGACCAGTTTTTGCTCCTCAAAAGCTGCTGGGCACCTCTTTTCATCTTGGGCCTGGCACAGGAGCACGTGGACTTCGAGGTGATGGACGTTCCGTCTGACAGCATGCTGAAAAAGATTCTTCTGCAGCGTGAGGGGGATCCTGAGCTGGAGCGGGAGCAGCCCACCATGGCCGGCGTCAGCAAACTGAAATCCTGCCTCAAAAAGTTTTGGAGCTTGGATTTGAGTCCTAAGGAATATGCATATCTCAAAGGGACCACCATATTTAATCCAGGTATGTGTGGCCACAACATAACACATTATGTATACCATTTAGTTTGAGGGGCCACATAGCAATTATGGCTGTCTTCAGAGGGCCGTTGAAACAGTAAAAAAATTAGAACATAAACATCTAAAAGCCTTGTTATTTTCAATTTTCATAAGTAGATCCTTTTGACAGTATTTTTACTAACAAAATTATTTATTTGAAATTGTAAGACAAGGATTTTGACTTATTGCATGATCAGATATTAAAGTGTAGAACTTATGCAATTGGATGCAGCACATTTTTATGTCAAAATTGAAAGAACAAACACATTAAGGCAGAAAGTGCTGGTTGCAATGATGTGGCTGGCCCCATTAAAGGATGTTGCGGCCCCATCAAATGATTTGGCAGGCCCAATTAGACAATGTGGCGGGCCCCAATAAATGATATGGCAGGCCCCATTAAATGATGTGGTGGGCCCCATTAGATAGTGGCGGGCCCCATTGGATGATGTGGCAGGCCCCATCAAATGATTTGGCAGTCCCCATTAGACAATGTGGTGGGCCCCAATAAATGATATCGCAGGCCCCATTAAATGATGTGGTGGGCCCCATCAAATGATTTGGCAGTCCCCATTAGACAATGTGGTGGGCCCCAATAAATGATATCGCAGGCCCCATTAAATGATGTGGTGGGCCCCATTACATAATGTGGCAGGCCCCATTAGACAATGTGGTGGGCCCCAAAAAATGATATGGCAGGCCCCATTAAACAATGTGGTGAGCCCTATTAGATAATATGGCAGGCCCCATAAAGCGTGGCCACGTTAAATGATGTGGCGGACGAGAATTGGCCCTATGGCCTTGAGTTTGGCACCTGTGATTTAATGGTTAACAACACTTCCTTTTACTGTAGTGTTATTGTGGGTTTTTTTGTACATTTTTCTGTCAAAATGTAAAGAATAAATACATCTAGGCAGAAAGTGCTTTATTATTTATAGACTTTTGCAGGCCACATTAATGACATAGCGGGCCACATTAAATGATGTGGCAGGCCTCGTTAAATGATGTGGCCAAGAGTTTGACACCTACAATTTATTGTTGAAAATAGTTCCTTTTACTGTACTTGTAATAAGTATTTTTGAGAATTGCATATCAGGCAGTACTATAGGTTCAGGCCAGATCTGGCCCCTTGAGTGTGATACCCGTGCTTTACACTCTGTCTACCACACTCATCATCATGTCTTGCGCCCAACAGACATCCCAGACTTGAAGGCGTCTTTGTTCGTGGAGGGGCTGCAACAGGAGGCCCAGCGCGCCTTGAGCGAAGTGGTCCAGCTCCTTCACCCTGAGCACCAGGAGCGTTTTGCCCGAATCCTCCTCACAGCCTCCATGCTGCAGAGCATCACGCCCAGCCTCATCATAGAACTGCTGTTCCGGCCTGTGATTGGCCAAGCGCACCTGCTGGAGCTCCTGGCTGAGATGCTCTTCTGCAGGTAGACCAGGACTTCCTTGAACAGAACTGAACCAAATGGATTACACATTTGCGCTATGAAACGTGTGAATGAGCAGCTTATGAATAAATTACACTTTTTATTAAAGGGGGGCTGACATTACTGTAGCGCCTCAAGAAAGATTTGGTCATTTTGAGGTAATATTATCTTTGCTTTGTTGTAAATATATTTGACTGCATTTACAGATTTACAACTCAAATAAATATATTTTTCTACTTGACTCCTTTTGAAGTCATATCATTTGCTTTATGTGCAAGATGATCACCTTGGGCCCTATTCTCCCATGTGCTTAAGGCAGGGGATGTCAACCCAACATGTGGAAAGAGCCACATTAGAGCAAAAATACAAAAAATAAATCTGTCTGGAGCCACAAAAAGTTAAAAGCCTTATGTGAGTGTTATAATGAAGGCAACACATTAAGTAAGTGTCTCAGAGGGTGAGATAACTCCTGGAAATGACTGGCTTAAAACAGCCAAAGGTAAAGATGAGTGTGCCCAAAGTAAAGGAATTGGCAATAAATTATAATGGATTTATTACAATCTTTGCAAGCTGGGTAACGTTTGCTGTGGTCTACAACAACATGGCACACAAACAACTATCAGAAATGCAGCCAATATTACATACAGATAATGTGTCATGAGACATGCACATATAAATTAAATACACAGAGGACATAATTTAAGGAAATTAAATGAACTCAAGTATACCTACAAACGAAGTATAATGATGCAATATGTACACGCAGCTAGCCTAAATAGCATGTTAGCATCGATTATAGCACTCCACACAAGTCAATAACATCAACAAAGCTCACCTTTTTGCATTCACGCACAGCATAAAACGTTTGGTGGACAAAACAGTGGGCTTTCTAACAATTAGGAAGGTTTGTGTCATGTTTGTAACCCTCAAGTTGCTGACACGGCCCATCCACCATCCAAGCCGCGCCATCCCAAACGCCGTTATGATTATTGTATGAATTAATATCAAACAATCGCATCAGGGATTTGATGAGAACAACTTTAAATTGCCAATATGGGCTGCTGAGTCTCATTTCTTAACATTGTCTCGTAGTGTGCCTTTTTCCAATGAAAAAAAATGTGCCTCGGCTAAAAAAAGGTTGAAAAACACTGCTCAAGAGCATGGATTAGGGTCTCTGCATCTGCCGACGAGTTGGATGGTATTGCAATGTCAACTGCAAAATCAAAATCTGTGATGTATTTTGCCGGGTGTCTGCGGCTAGTTCGGGGCTTTAGTAGCAGCCCCATGTTGTTGTTAGCATCAAGAGAGACGCCGAGGACATAATCGAGGACGATGATAAAAAGAAAAGGGGCTAGACTGAGGGTCTCCCTGTAAGACGCCAGTGCTGATTTCAAACGACCCAGTTTCTCCGTCAGGGGTGATAACTCTTGTACTGGTATTGGTGTAAAGAGCCTTAATGGCCAGAACAATCTCATCTGGAATAGAATGATAAACATGGCCTCTCTGTTAACAGAATCGAAGGCTTTCTTGAAGTCAACGAACAGTAATGTAAGATCTTTCTTTCCGTTCCTCATTTCTTCCACTATCCTCCTCAATGATAGGATTTGTGAAAGAGTAGAACGCCCTCTAGGAAAGCCGTTTTGATTGGCACCAACGTTCCAGTGACGTGTGGTGAGGTTGATGGCTGGTGAGGCACTGACTTCATCACAGTCAGATTTACAAACAAATGAACCCTAAAGAGTATCTTATTCACCATTTGATTGGCAGCAGTTAACGGGTTATGTTTAAAAGCTCATACCAGCATTTTTCCCTGTTTGGCACTCAGCATCAAGGGTTGGAATTGGGGGTTAAATCACCAACAATTATTCACGGGCATGGCACCGCTGCTGCCCACTGCGCCCCTCACCTCCCAGGGGGTGATCAAGGGGATGGGTCAAATGCAGAGGACAAATTTCACCACACCTAGTGTGTGACAATCATTGGTACTTTAACTTAACTTTAACTTTACACATACAAACTGTAGCACACAAAAAAACACATTTAATTAAAAAAAGCGTTATTATGGTCTTACCTTTACTTATAAATGAAGTCCATGCCTTTTGAACAAAAGCATCTATAACTTGTTTATAGAAGTCTTCCTTATCTTTCTTCAGTTTTAAAAGTCTCTCTGTCCCGATGGAGATCTTCCTTTAAGTATTACCTCCTGCTTCGATTGAAAGTCCAGATTAGAAAACTGTTTTTTTTTAGATATGTAATCCTCCATGTTAAAAGTCCAGGCAAGTCGGAAAAAATAAACGATCGCTGCTAACTGTTGCTGCTTGTTGTCACTTCTTCTGCAGCCAAATAGAATGATCTCTGGGATCACTAGCGCCCTCTACTACCAGGAGGCGGGATTACTGCGAGCCTCACACAGTGCGTCTTCACAGTCGTTTTATGATTGCTCAGCACAAGAAATACGTTACACACATACAGTTGTTGACAAAATACACTGTACATTATATACCTCAGCTAACTAAACTATGGAAATGTATAATATAGTTCATATAGCAATACGGTCTCACTGCACAGCAGGCCAGCAGTTAGCGGAGTCATTGCGCAATCCATGGTGAGGCTCAACTCAGTGACGTGCCTCAACTGACTGGTGACTCACCGCAAGTCTCTTCTCAGTATTTGAACGGCAAATGTGAAAATTCAGCGATTTTGAATAAAAATAATCTAAAACTGGTGGAGTTAAATGGAAAATAACTTTATAGTATAATCACTGGATACATCCATCCATCCATCCATTTTCTACCGCTTATTCCCTTTTGGGGTCGCAGGGGGCGCTGGAGCCTATCTCAGCTACAATCGAGCGGAAGGAGGGGTACACCCTGGACAAGTCACCACCTCATCGCAGGGCCAACACAGATAGACGGACAACAATTCACACCAACATTCACACACTAGGGCCAATTTTAGTGTTGCCAATCAACTTATCCCCAGGTGCATGTCTTTGGAGGTGGGAGAAAGCCGGAGTACCCGGAGGGAACCCACGCAGTCACAGGGAGAACATGCAAACTCCACACAGAAAGATCCTCACCTGCCTCCCCTGACTGCACGTAACTGGCGCATAGTAACGGACACTATACTTCTGTCAACAAAAGAGCGTGTTCTGTGTTTGCTCCCAATAATCATGGTAGACCTAAAGAGAGATGAAGATTCTGACTACAGTTTGGGACAAATTAGGATCCAGAACCTTAACTTTTAGAGCTTGAACACACGGAGGATGGGTAGATGCTGAGCGGGCAAGAAGAGAGGGTGAAAGGTCAGAGTGGACGAGGATACAAAATCTATCAACTACATCTGCATGACTTGGTGGTGTAAATGTGGAGCTTGCTAGCCATAAACACACAATGGTTCAAAAGGCTCTGTGTGTCTGGCGAGGAGGATACTGCTCCAAGAGACTG